>NC_142799.1:61139539-61163190 GCF_049724085.1 Artemia sp. Qi Xiang Cuo | reverse complement strand
AACAAAATGTACATAAAGTGAAACTGTGGATGCTATTCCAAAAATTATTCGAAAATTTGGCTATTGCAATATCAAAATATTTTAAAGATCTTTATTCAAATAATTCTCAATTTAATTATTAAGAACAAGACAATAATGGGAGTCAGCCTGTGAATTTTCGAAGCATATAATTTCTTTTTCCCAAGAGCATATTATAACATCTTCTCTTCGTTTTCATTTATACCTAGTCAAAGCACCTTATTTTTATTAACATTAGTTTCCAAGCCTATTCTCACACCCTGAACTATCACAACCATCAAAAACTCGTTCAAATTGCTTATATTTTTATCTATTACACTGAAATCATTTGCATGGTCTAAGTCTATGAGAGTGTTACCTTCCCAATCGATACGATGTTTTCCCATAGCCCTTGCTGTGTTTCTTAAGACAAAGTTCATAGAAATAGACCATGTAAAAGGAGATAGAACGCAATCATGCAGAGCTGCTGACTTAACACCGATTCAACTACTAGTCTGTATATCGGCAATATTATCAAACAGTTTGTGGTAACGAAATGTAAGTAAGGAGCGACCCGGCTCAATAGTAACAGAAACTCTAAAAAACGAATAGATACATCAAAAGAATCAAACTTTTTTGCTGATTTCAAATATAAAAGTTTCATCAAGTTTAGTCTTACCTATCAAAAATTACGCGAGAAAAGTTACCTGAGGAAATTTGCCTTATTTTCGAAAAAAAGGGGGATAACAACCCCCTAAAAGTCATAGAACTTTAATGAATCCCACACCATCAGATTCATCGTATCAGAGAACCCTACAATAGAAGTTTCAAGCTCCTCTCTGCAAAAATGTGGAATTTTGTGTTTTTGTCAGAAGAAAGATCACGGATGCGTGTTTTTTTTTTTTTTTTTTTTCCAGGGGTGATCTTATCGATCCAGTAGTCCTAGAATATCGTGAGAGGGCTCATTAAAACGGAAATTAAAATTTCTATTGCCCTTTTTAAGTGACTAAAAAAATTGGACGGCAACTTGGCCACCTCCCGCACTCATTTTTTTCCCGAAGTCATCCAATCATAATTTTGAGATATTCATTTTGTTCAGCATAGTCGAAAAATCTAATGAATATGTGTTTTAGGATGACTTAATCTCCCACTCTTCCGGGGGGAAGGGCTACAAGCTATGAACTTTGCCCATTGTTTACCTATAGTATTGGTTGATGGGAAGTATACAGACGTTTTCAGTATGTTTCCTTGGAGGAAGGGACATTTCTATGAATGGGGTGCCGGATTTCCCTGCATTATTTAAAGAACAATCAGATATTAAATAAAAAAAAAACTTTTTCAACTGAAAGCAAGGAGCAACATTAAAAGTTAAAACGAAAAGAAATTATTACGTATATGATGGGGTTCGCCCCCTAGTCAATACCTCGCTGTTTACGCTAAATTTTTTTTTTTAGTACTTTCAAAAGAGCTATCTATTCTAATTAGCCGGTGTTTGTGATTCAGGGGTTTGTGATTCGAACAAAATTCGAACTTTAGTGTAAAGGGTGAGGAGTAGACTAGGGGGCGAACTCCCTTATATACGTAATAACAACATACGAATATAGAAGTTCCTTACGTAAATTAATTCGTAAGTTACGTCTGAACAAAATTTCGAGAAATCCATTTAGCCAAAAAAAGTAAAATTAATATGCAAATTATATGCAAATAATATGGATTTCACCAGAAAAAAATTAAATTATCGATAAGTGGCATGAATTTCAGAATCTTTTTTTTTCCCTTTTTTATTTTTGACATTTTTAATTTTTTTATGCTTACATTCTTAGAGCATTTCTTGAGTCTTTAATTTCTTTTTTTTAAGCAAAGGAAATCAAGTTTTTGTCTGTATATTTTCTGCCATCGTTAAAATCTTGTAAAAATTTCTTGGGACTTCAGGTCTATGATAATTTTAAGGAATTCCATATTTGGAAGCGTCAGTGACCAAATAATTTATATTTTGTCCCAGTCCCAGCAAGGAGATCGATCCTTTCAAAACTTTGGAACAGCAAAAATTCAATTACTGCCAGGAAAATCGTAGGAAACAAGATGGTGTTAGTTATACAGTTTTGAATTAAGTATTTGACCTAATATATTCTTTCCAGAAGAAAACTATTTGTCCTTAGCTGCCTATTGCACCACATCTTGTATTTAAAACTTGTGATCATATCCACCATTCTCTATATTTGTTAAACTTCTATATTGGTGAAATGTGATTAGTTCAATATTGTGACTAAGCAGGTTAATCTGTAATATTAATTAGACTTCAGATCTTCATAATATTATAAAAAGAAAATAAAACAAAGACAAATAAAAAATTGAGCGATTAAATGACTTACTGTATTCCTTCAAAATATTCACTCAGTTCATTCGGATCTCGAGTAGCCCAGTCTGCCATAAAGCCCATCATCACAATATTTGGCTTCATTTTGCCCAGTCCACTTGATTGAATCAGTACACCAACTCCATTGCTTAGCTCTGAACTGTCCAAAAGAGTATAGAAAGACTTGATCTTGTGTGCTTTCAGCCAGCTGTACGCACTGCGGGCTATGGCCTCTCTTTGACGGTGGGTGAATGATTCCTGTTCAATAAAAAATAAAAGTTAAAAACTATATTTCAAGGGAAGTTCTTATATCCTAATTTCTTATGTAAATCACTTGAACATGGTAGTGATTGGTATATTCACACGAATAAATCTAAGAAAACCAAAATTTGAGGCTGAGGATGAAGGAAACATTTTGAAAGAAACACAAGTCTTCTTGATTATATTAACCTAGCAAATCCGTTGTCTAGCTCTCAACTATCCACATGAATATAAGGAGACCTGGTTGTATGTGCTCTTAACCAGCTTTATGTTATGGCCCTCCTTTTGTGGTGGTGAGTGTTTCCTGTTTAATGAAATAGACGAAGTTCAAAATTTTACTCCTAAAGTTCGTTTTATGTTCTAATTTACTGCAGAATTTACTTTAAATCGGTGGTAACTAGCATTTTCACGTGAGTATATTTAAGGATGTCGCTTGAAAGAAACGGGGACAAGCTTGGAAGAAGAGTAAGCCCATTTATCTCCACGACTCCTGGTGCACCAGATCCATGTTGGAGTCTCCATTGCTTGGCTCTGGACTTTCAAAACGAGTATAAAAAAAACCCGGTATTGTGTGCTTTCAATTAGCTGTATACACCATGTTCTCCAGCTTCTTATTTAAAAGTTTTTTTTACCAATAAAATGGTGTATTAACATGAATTTTTTAGTGGTGCTGAAACTTCGGCGGCGGGGGAAAGACAATTTTGTAAGAAGTGCGAAAAGTACATAAAATTTATACATGAGTGTATATGCTACGGTCAAATTAATTATTCGGAGTAGTTCTTATAATTACTATGATTATTACTATTATAACTATAACTATTATATTTGTTATAACTATTATAAACTACATATGATTCGTCATTATGAGCAAGGACCGACAAGATCAGGCAATTAGGCAATTTGGTAATTTAATGTTTGTCTTCGACAATCTAGGGTAATTTATTACATTGCCCCATCATTAAAGATAAGGCTATTATTTCTCTGGTCACTTTAATTAATTCATACCAATTCGGTAACGTCCTTGAGGTCTAATTCTTGCTGACCAACCAACAACCGTTTTCGATGGCTTGTCACTTGTATCATCTTGCAGCCTAACGAGTCTTAAGTTTTCTTTAGATGTTATACAGATTTTGTGTGACAAATGTTTATAATTTTTTGCCTTACATTGACTTTGGTGTTTTGTTTACTAAGTATAAAAAGATATATAAAAAAGAAGTATAAACGGATATAATGTGTGACCTATTGCCAATTGATGTAAATGATATGACGAATCGTTAAACAAACGACACGCGAAGCAATTACTTTCGATTTTTGTGACTATTAAAGAAACCCAATTCTTATTAAATGATGATGATTTTTTATTTGTGGTTCTTCAAAGCAGAACAAAATTCAAAGATTTCATGCATCAAGTTATTTGACTTACGATAAAATAGGACATAAAGTATTTTAGGAAAATCAAAGATCTTAAAGCCTTTTGATGCTAACAAATGGGTTGAAACAATTTATAGAGCATACTAGTTACAAATAAATTTGAATTTTTAAAAGGCTCTTCAAAAGTCATAAATATGTTAAATATTTGGTACTTTACAAAAGCTGATAGAGCATGGAGTGCTTGATTTCGAACTATATAAACCAAATATTTCATAATTGAAATACGAACCTTGCTAACATGTCCACATAGCATAAAGCCCTGTTTTTTGCAGATTAGATTTGCAAAATCTACCAAGGGGGTTCTTGATGCAGGATGACCAGTTAAAACCAAGATTTGGGGACGATAATTCTTCACATGCTCTTCTAAGTTTAAAAGCTGATAAACTGAATCTACAGTAGTCTTGTATGTCTGAGCTTGGGTACTTGAACCCCAGTTAACCTCTAAATAGAAAAATTATTATTAAAAGTATTAACAAATGACTTTTGAACTGTCCTTTGCCCTTTGTTCCTTTGTCCTTTGTTCCTTTTTATTTATTCTTACCTTCTTCTAAAAGACCAGAGAAACTTTCCACATATTGTGATCTAATAATGTAATCAATCTGTGATCCTATAGTAATCATATATAATAACATTCAAAGCAAATTTTTTGAGTGGCCACGTAATAAATTCAAAACATTGATTTTTTGTTGTATTATCACTGAAAAATTAAACAGAGCCCTTGGTAATCCAAAGAATAAAAATATATTTTGTAAAAGAATTCTTAAATAATTTATTTCTTATATTTTCTTCACGCTTTATATAAGGATGCCAAATTTGGGCAAGCCATTCTGTGACATCTTTAAAAGACATTCCATAAATTTTACCGTAAAGTCTTTAAAACCACTAAGATTCAGAAAAAAGTCAAAATTCCAACTTGCAAGCATTAAAAAAACTGTTTAAGTGATGTGCTGTCTTTTTTTTTTTTTTACCTACAAGTAACATATTATTTTTTCTTTTTTTTTAGCTGCAATAGAGACCATAAAAATCATAATACTAGAAATGGGGATAACATAACTCATGAATTCAGGAGTACCACTCAAGTACCTTAGTTATTCGTCATTATAGCCCTCGTGTTTCGATAAAATTATGTGAAGGATGCTTCAAGCCATTCTACTTTCAAGTCAAGGGCAAAGAAGGTTATTTTATCTCAGGAATAATTTTGGTGAACAGCCTACTCTTGCATTGCCAATATATTCAAATTATTAATTTCTAGTTTGTTTTTTTTTTCCCCTTTATAATATTTGAATAGTTTTGTATGATCGATTGTCATTGAATAACTCCGGATGGCTTTTGATGCTTCATTGTCTGTCTCGGTAAGCAAAATGCCTTTGTTAGTGTTTTTATTCTGTACATGTATCTGCCCCGTTCAAAAAAGGAATCATAAAAAAGAGAAATAAAAATATTTCGAGCATAAACTAGATAAAATATTTAAGCTTGCAATGTAAACTTCTCCAGAAAATTCTTGTACTGGGCGCCTTTGAGGTCTGTGTTGTAGCGCTGTCAAAGGCGGCTTCATAATAATAATTGAGATGCTTTATTTTCAAGCGAAATAAATATATTGTTTCTTTCTGCTATTAAATCAGACTTATTTTTTACAGAATATCTCACCAAATGAAACAGGTTATTGTGATTGAAATCAAATAAAAATTGGGTGTTTTGATCCCTAGGTGCAACCTTTTAGGATCTAAATTTCGAAGGCAGCTTGCTACTTTTGCGACCAGAGAAATTCCAGAATATCTAAAATTTGACTATATTTACAATAACTACAATAACTATTATATTTACAATGGTGTGTCTTACCCTGTGTACTTGACCACCAGTTAACCTCTTAGCTGAGAAACTATTATCATTGTAGTATTTATATGCAATGAAAATGATGGTATTTATGAAATAGAACTTTTAATAAATGACTTTTTTCGAATTTATCAAAATTCTTTTGATAGAAGTTAATAATTACGACTGATACATTTATACCGCAGTTAGGTTAAGCAATTCATAAGATAAGCGTTGATTGTTAAGGACCATTTGATTACTTTCGACAAAATAGCCCAAAGGGCATTACATAATAGATATAGTCTTGTATCACTGCTTATAACCAATCCACCCATCCCACTTTTCCGTAATACCAAGTTATTTGTACCAGATCATCCAAAATTAAAGCAAAAATATAAATTTTGTTAATTGATTAAGATAAATTATTAACTCTAAAAGAAACCAAAGTGAAGCAGGGAAATGGGAGAGTGGCATGAAAGTGTCTCAGTTGAAAAAAATAAAGGCAACTCTGTTTCCAGACAGAGCCCAAAGCCATCAGAGGGGGGGGCAGTCTTAAAGAGTGGTGTCACTTTCTAGGATATATTTGCCTTGATGGCACTGTTCTCAAAGAAGCAAGCCCCTGCAATAGGTCCGTTTTAATCGCAGTACCCAAGACTCTCAAGGCGTGGCTTAACCCACAACGCTGTCACAAAAACAAAAATACTAAATAATCAAAATCTCATCTACTTGAAAATTATACCTCCCTATGTGTAAAAAAATATTTTCGACGTTATATTTCAGACACAAACTGTATTTCCATGGCAGTTTTGACAGGCCAAACACGGCTCTGCCAGTGTCTTCGAATTTAGAAAACGTTTTTAATAGACCATACTTATTCATACAATTTATAGCTTTTTTAGCTTTCTCTGTGTAAAGTATAAGCTTTGCTTAATCCTAAGCTTAAATCTTAGCTTAAACAATTATAGGTTGTAAGCTGATGAATTTCAATATGACAGCTAAGTCGGTGAATTGCCTGGCAAGGTTGAAAATTTAAACGTTGAATTTCTTTTTAATTAGGAATCAATTTACTATAATAATATTGATAAATGGCTCGACAATAACGATAATAATGATATTTATAAGAGTAAAAAAGAATGAAAAGAAAAATTAAAAGGTAATGCCGGCTAAGAAAATAAATGATCAAGTAAAATTTTTATCCAATTTACATACCCGCACACAGAGAAAGGTGGGAAGGCAAGTCCTTCATACTTATAAACTGCTAAAGTTCTTCATAAGAAATTGCACAAACATCGGCATAAAGTACACTTTTAAAGAATAAAAAACATGATGATTTATCAATTTGATCAATGAAAAATATCTTAGTTGTCATGTACCTTCCCTTGTTTTAACCTATTTCAACTCACTGTTCTATCGTTCTTCCTAAATTTTACATTACAAAAAATTCATCAGCGTTTCGTCTGTAAAGCTCCTAAATAAGATGCATATAAAAAAAAATGCGTGGTAACGAACTGTAAGTAAGGAGTGACACGGCTTAATAGCAACCGAACCTCTAAAAAAGGAACTTGATATTAATAGATATATCAAAATAATTGGCTTATTATGCTGATTACAAATATAAAAGATTCATTAAGCTTAGTGTTACCCATAAAAGGCTGCAAGCCTGAGAAAATATAACTATAAAATTTAGAACTATAAAATTTGAATTTAATTGCCAATAGTTTATTTTAGTTTGCTGGTTTTTAGAAGTCTATCTTTACGAACGAGGTATCTTGGACCGTATTATTATGTGTAATGAATATTTGGTCGGCTGAGCGACACAAAAAGTATACGAAAAAGTTCTTATCTTTTAGTTTTACAAAATAGATAAAGCGTGGTAAAAACAAAACACGTAAAATTAGGTAAAAAAGATAAGAAAAAATATATAGGTATAAACAACATATATGTATAAAACAAACAATAAGTTAAATTAGTCAGATAAAGAAAATAGTCTCAATAGTTAAAATCAAACATTATTAACTTGCCACATATTATCCTAATCATAAGAGCTTTTGGAGACTGTGTTAAAGCAGAGATAATAAACCTATCTATTTTTCCAATTCCCATTATATACATGGAATTCCATAGCATGTGTTAAATAGCTTTATTTAGTGTCCCACGGAAATAGCGGCCTCAGTTAGAGGGAGGAACAAAAGGGACAAGTTTCCACTATAATTTTTTGCTCAACCCCGCTTTCCTCCTATATTTTGAAGAATACTTTTTTTGGTGTTTTCTTTAAAAAGAAGTACTTTTATTTGGTGTTTTTACGGAAGGAATACAGAAAAAACAGCAAAATTCTCACTCCCCAGACTCTAAAAAAAAAACTTCTTGCTCTCCCCTGCCCCTCTCAATTTTCATAAATTAACATCCCTGCAAAGGAAGCATAAAATGCCATAAGATATTTTATTTGTATTAGAATTATCAGGATCTAAACTAGTTGAAAAGAGAGGTCTTGGGAGTAAAACTCCCTCTGCACAGACAGAGATCTAACTTGCAATTTAGAAACCTTTTTAACATTTCACTATTCAGCATTTTCTTCTTTTCAAGCCCTGCCATGTCCAAAAGATATGTCTGTTTAGCTCTCATCTCACAGAAAATCCTTATGATAATTCTCTAATCACATCTGCAAAAAAAATTTAAGCTCACCCTTATTTAAATTTATAATAACAAACTATGTGTATACATGCTGCTTACCAGGTTTTCTGTACACAACCACAAGATAGAGGACAACAAAGGCAGCAAATGTGATTAGTGCAGTTGCCCAACTCATCAGAAACATCACAACAATGCATAGTATCGCACCAATCAAACTGACCCAGCCGTTGTAATACTAAAAATTCAAATCTATATTGCTTAATAATTAACAAATATAAGCATAAACAATTAATAAATAACAAAGAGATAAATCTCAACAATGAAGAAACAAACAGGACTACGGCCAGTAGAAAAAAAAAACAAAAAAAGCGACGTGGATAGTTCACCTGTATGAAACGCAAAACGGAGCTAACAAAATTCATCAGCGTTTCGTCTGTAAAGCTCCTAAATAAGATGCATATAAAAAAAATGCGTGGTAACGAACTGTAAGTAAGGAGTGACACGGCTTAATAGCAACCGAACCTCTAAAAAAGGAACTTGATATTAATAGATATATCAAAATAATTGGCTTATTATGCTGATTACAAATATAAAAGATTCATTAAGCTTAGTGTTACCCATAAAAGGCTGCAAGCCTGAGAAAATTTCCCTGATTGTCCAAAAAAATGGGAAAACACTCACTAAAAGTATTTTTTTTTTTTTTTTGAAAATAACACCATCAGATTGAGCGTATCAGAGAACCCTACTTTAGAGGTTTCAAGCTCCGATCTGAAAAAATGTGATTTTTTTTTCAGAAGAAAGATCATGGATGCGTGTTTATTTGTTTTTTAATGTTTTTTTTTGTTTTTCTATCCACAGGGATAATCATATCGAATCAATGGTCATAGAAAATCGGGAGAGGGCTCATTTAAACTAAAATTAAAAGTTCCAGTGCCCTTTTTAAGTGACCAAAAAGATTGGAGGGCAACTAGTCCCCTTCCCACGTCCCTTTTTCCCTAAATTTGTTTGATAAAAGTTTTAAGATTACTATTTTGTTCAAAATAGTTGAAAGGTCCCAAAAATTTGCCTTCCGAGATAACATGACCCCCCCACAGCCCCTGGGGATAGGTCTTTAAGCTGTAAATTTTGCCCGTTGTTTGCGTATAGTATTTCTTATTGGAAAGTATACAGACATTTTTATTGGGGGGGGGGATTTTATGCTTGGGCTGGATTTCCATGAGGATAATTTTTGATATGGAGGGAAATTTCCAGGGGTGAACTTTCCAGAGGAAATTTTACACAGGGGGGATTTCAGTAGTATTGTATTAATGAATCCGGTGGGCCAGTCCCCCCACCATACAACGGGCCCACCATACAACTGGCCCACCATACAGCAAGACACATATTGCAACATGACATATATTACAACAACACATATAACCATCCATATAACAACGGACAAAACCATTCATACAGCAACACACAATACCATCCATATATCAACACACAAAACCATATATCCACACATAAAACCATCCACATATCGACACATAAGACCATCCATATAACAACACACATTGCCAACCATACAACAGATAAATCTTGGCGTCTCCAATAAGAAATTTTTCTGTAAGAATGCCAGCAGTTAGAGAGGGCTTCGGGTTGTTTTCTCAAGCCAGTTTTTTTTATAAAAGAACAGAGGATTGTGCTTTTGTTCAGTCAATAAATTGAATCTGAACTAATAACCTGGATGCAACCAAAATCAATTTTGATGATGAATGCTGTAAGCAAGAAGTAAGTGATATTTTTTGTCCATTGTATTCTTAGTGGGTGATGGGGCTATTTCTAATTCAGTTTATCAAATGGGATTTACATTCCACTATAGATAACGAAGTGTATAGTTTTAAATCATCTTACACTACTATTGAGCTGCTGGATTCAGTCCGTGGAATATTTTGGACCAGGTCTATTCATAAGGGAGCGGTTTAAAAAGAGCATTTACCGGATGTTATGGGTTTGGAGTTTTATATATAATCGTTAGTTTTTTAAAAAGCTTTTCGTTCTAGTAGTTATTCATAATCTTTTGTATTCAGTCCATGGTTTATTATTAAACCCAAGCCTTAACATGAATAATAGTAGAATATGTTTTATGAGTGTGACAGTGCCCATTCTCCCATTTTAATTTTTTTTTGGTTATGAACTAGAAAAGGATATAGCATTGTAATGAACATGAAAGAACTCCATGTCACCATTCCCGGGCCCTAAATCCCACACTCAGGGCCCTGAGTCCCCAAGCAGGGCCCCAAGTCCTACACCAGGGCCCCAAGTCCCAAAAAAGGGCCCCAAGTCCCCAATTCATACCTCTTATCGGAGACCTCAAGATATGACTCTATGGATCGCAATGTGTGATGATATATGGATGGTTTTGTGTGTTGTTATATGAATGGTTTCGTGTGTTGTTATATAGATGGTTCTGTGTGTTGATGTATGGGTGGTTATGTGTGTTGATGTATGGATGGTTATGTATGTTGATATATAGATGGTTTTGTGTGTTGATATATGTGTCTTGTTGTATGGATGGTTTTATGTGTCGATATATGGATGGTTATGTGCGTTGTTATATGAATGGTTATGTTTATTGATGTATGGATGGGTAAGTGTATTGCTTTATGGATGGTTTTATGTGTTGATATATGGATGGTATTGTGTGTTGTTGTATGAATGGTTTTGTCCGTTGTTATATGGAATGTTATATGTGTTGTTGTAATATGTGTCATGCTGTGATATGTGTCTTGTTGTATGTTGGGCACGTTGTATGGTGGGCCTGTTGTATAGTGGGGAGACTGGACCGCCAGAGTCATTAATATAATACTACTAATTTGACAGAATTCCTATACGAGATTCTTTTTATTTGTCTTACTTTCTCTTCGCCAACTCAATTTTGCATGTGGTGAGATGTTCCGGGGTAATGGTCCGCGGGAAATTTTCAGCGTGCTTTTATTTCTGAGAAAACATTTCCATTGAAGGGGAATTTTGGGAGTGATTGAAAAAACAATTAGAGCTTAAAGTCTTTTTTCAAATGCAAGTATGCCAAGGATAATTTTTCAGGCTAAATCGTCTGCAAGAAATTTTGAAGAGGGGGGGGGGAGGTTTCAGTAAGGATGGAATTGTCTTTTGTGGGGGCAACTTTCCACGGACGAGTTTCTCGCGAGGGAATGTTTCATATAGGGTGAGCCAGATTTACCGGCCTTATTTGAAAAACGATCAGAAATTAAATAACAAACATTTTTTTTTCAACTGAATGAAAGGAGCAACATTAAAACTCAAAACAGACAGAAATTATTCCGTATATGAAGGGATTTCTCCTCCCCCCTCAATACATTGCTCTTTGCAATAAAGTTTGACTGTTTGTCCCAGTTTTGTAAGAAAGTACTGAAACACAAGGACTGTTTAATTAGAATGGAAGCTTTTTTAAAAATAATAAATACTTTAGCGCGAAAATTTAGGAAAATCAATAATATAGGAAAAGTCAAAACCAGGGGAGGGGTTCTCCAATGAGACTTCCATGAATTTTTATATTTACCTGCAACTTTAGATTCTATCTGAGGAAGTTAGGGTTGAAACCCCTTCACCAAAATGTATTCAATAAAAAAGTTTATCGTCACAAATGTTTCCAAAATCTGAAAAGTTGGCAACAGATTTATATTTTTAGCGATGAAAAACTCTGTGCTGTATACGAAATTTTCAAAGATTTACCAAAAGATTAGTTTTGGAAACTCTCAGAATATATGACTTACGAGAAAAAAAGAGCTACTTGTGGATTTTTTGAAGGGCGCCAATTCTGTGCCTTTAAATTAGCTAATTTCTGCATCGAGTCGGGACTGAGGTTATTTTTGTGTCGTTTTTTTTTATAGGGCCTTGACATTCTTTCTTCTTAATACAGGTTTTAACATTACTCTTGAATTTAAATAGAAACTTGTATATTCTAATCTGTTAAAAACTACTACTACTAACAACTCATCGCAGCACCAAGCCGCCAGAGGCCAACACAGCTACGCACGCTCCTCCTCCACCCCAATCTATTCAAAGCCTCCCTTTTTACACCCACCCACGAAGTTCCCATCTCCTTTAAATCTTTCTTTATGACGTCCTCCCACCCCAGACGGGGACGACCTGCTTTCCGTTTAGCCCTAGATGGTTGGCCGAAAAGAACAATCTTCGGCAATCTGTCATCCTTCATCCTCACAACATGCCCTAACCACCTTAACCTTTCTTTCATTATAGCCCTAGAAAGCGGTATTGAACCACATTTTTCGTATAGCCTATTGTTTGAATTACGGTGAGTTAACCGTGTATCCAAAGCAATCCTTAAGCAATTTCCCTGGAAAACATCCAGCAAATCTTCATCCTCCTTTCAGAGCGTCCATTCTTCAGAACCATATTTGACCAATATCATCACTGTAGCTTCTAATATTCTAATCTTGGTTTGCAGACTTATCTTCCTATTCTTCTAAACTTTTTTTAACTGTGAAAAAACACCCTGAGCCTTCGCTATTCTACTTTTAACATCTTCACTGCTCACACCGTCTTTACTAATAATACTACCGAGGTAAGTGAAGCTTTCCACCTGATCAATATTTTCGTTACCCAACGTCACCTTTTCATCTTCACTTATTCCTAGCCTTAGTGACTTAGTCTTCCTAACATTAATTTTCAAACCAATACTAGCACCCTGAACTCGCAAAACCTCTAAAACTTCATTCATTTTGCTCACACTTTCATCTAGGATGCTTAAATCATCAGCATAATCCAAGTCCAGGAGACTTTTTCCTCCCCATTTGATTCCGTGGTCTCCCATTGCCTTTCCTGTGCTCCTTAAAACAAAGTCCATCAAAATAATCCATATAAAGGGGGATAGAACACAACCCTGCTTAACTCCTGATTTAATACAAAACCAGCTGCTAACCTCATTTCCTACCTTAACCGCAGCAGTGTTATTCTCGTACATAGCACTAATCACTTTAATGTATTTGTCTGGTATACCATACAAGGATAAAACCTTTACTAAAGCTTCTCTATCAACAGAATCGAACGCTTGCTCATAATCTATAAAACTGAGGACCAAAGGTGTTTGAAAACTTAGGCACTTCTCAATTATTAACCTAAGAGTGAAAATTTGGTCAACACATCCTCTACCTTTTTTAAAACCGCACTGCTCTTCTCTTAAAACTTTGTCTACGGCATCTCTCAGTCTAAAAAGTATCATATTACTAAGCAATTTGCTACCTACAGAGACCAGACTAATGCCTCGATAATTACCACACTCACTTTTATCACCTTTCTTATAAAGTGGCTTAATTAAGGTTTTCCTAAAATCGTTAGGTACTTCCCCCTTTTTAAAAATCATATTCATAATCTTCAGTAACTTATTTCTAACCTCAGAGCCACCATATTTAAGAAACTCATTTACTACCCTATCAGCACCTGGAGCCTTATTATTCGTTAATCCTTTTAGTACTGTTGCTAATTCCTCCTCACAAAACAAATCTTCCTTCACATCCAAGGTATCACCAACTTTTTCATTTTCCTCTATATTTTTTCCTGCAACTCTATCTCGGTTAAGCAAGTTCTCAAAATGTTCGGCCCATCTCGCTTTAGTTTTTTCCTTATCGCTAATTGCCAACCAATTCCTATCTTTAACTGGGACAAGTCCAGATTGACAACTACCTCTCAATTTGTTAACGTGCCAGTACAATATTTTACTATTATGCCGTCTAGCTGCATCTTCTAAATCCTCAGCAATTTTATCCATGGCCTCTACTTCACACCTCCTTAGTTCATATTTCAATGCTTTCTCCACTTTCCTTACATTTCTTTTGTTTTCATGCGATCTATCACTCAGATAATTCTTGTACAAGTCCTTTCTCCTTTCTATTAAACATAAAGCTTTTTAACTAATATTCTTAGCTGCAGTTCTAGCTTTCTTCTCGAATACACCTTCACCAACTTCACAAATTGTTTTTCTAAAATTATTCCAACCATCTTCCAGATTGTCAAATTTTAAACTCTTAAGTTTGGTATTCAACTGTTCCTGGAAATTTTCTCTCAAATTCTCTACCTGGAGTATACATCATAACTTCCTGAGAGATAAATAACCTTCCGAAATATCAGCTTTGAATCAACCCTAGACACTACTAGATGGTGATCTTTACTTTTAACATCAATAACAGCACTCCTATATACCCTAGTATCTTGTATTGATCCTGCTAGTCTTCGGTTTACAATAACAAAATCAATAAGGTTTGCTGTCTTACCATCACGTGAATATCATGTTAGCTTATGAGCCATTTTATGACCAAACACCGTATTGGTTATAACTAGATTGTTATACCTACAAAATTGCAAAAGTCTGTATCCATTACTGTTTTCTTTTCCTACACCAGCTGGGATACCATCTATCCTTATTTCTACCAACCTGGGCATTAAAATCTCCCAGCAATAACATCATATTTCTACCTGGGACCTTGTCTATTTGCTCCTGTAACTGTAAGTCAAATTCATCTGAGTCACTAGTATCTCCGTCAGTTGGTTCTACAGGGGCGTATACTACTAAAACTGATACCTTGAACTTTCTAGTCATAAAATGAGCAATTAGTATTCTATTATTAATACCTTCCCAGCCTAAACAAGACTTAGCAGCTTCCTTATTCATCATGAGCCCTACTCCCTGTCGATGTATCCCATCCTTCCTGCCTGAGTAAACAAATTCTATATCACCTAATTTAATGCTTCCTACCCCTGGGATATGAGTTTCTGAAACTCCAAATAAATCCAGTTCGAATCATTTGAATTCGTCAGTCAAAATGTCAATACAATAGTCATTTTTTAATGTCGTAACATTCCAAGTTCCAACTTTCATGTTCTTTAAATCATTGAAATTATTTTCACCTCAGGAAAAGCAATGATCCCGGATACCAGTGCAGGACGGGGATCACACAGAAATTGATTTTTTAAAAGTTTTCCGAAACCGAATTCGAAAAGTGAAGGGTGGCATTAAAACTAAAAACGCGCAGAAATAAAAGAATATTACAAGTCAAATATAAAACAAACGTATAAATTAATATGAATTAATGAATGAATTCTGCAAAATTTTCAAACGTTTAAACATGGTGAATCATTAAAAAGTCTTGAACGAGACATTTAGAGACTTTGGTTTCCTGGGCAGGTTGCACTACTTGTTGGGACATGAGAATATAAAAAGAAATTTCCTTATAAAATATAAAAAAAATATAAAAAAAACGCTCTTACCCGGAAAGTAGGTCTCCAACCAACAGGTTTAATTAGGTTGACATGGAAGGTTGAAAAGTTGACAAGTGCATAAGCAGCCAAAAAGAAATTCGAAATCAATGGAGAGATGGCGTTCAATTCACCTTAAACAAGAGAGTTAATTGGCGTTCCTGAACGGTGTTCGAGTAAATATACGATTCAACAGGTTACATATGCCAATAAGTCTACACAGAATAGGGCTCACTCCTGAAAACACGTGCCGACAATGAAATGAACAATGCAAAGATTGTGCGAAAATGATATTGCTCATGGTAGTTTCTGTTAAACAGAGCAACACCTACTAGCTTTGCCGCGCAACGTTATAAGGTTAATTATAAAAGTTTAAACAAAAAAAAATTAATTTTTAAATAGTTTTTTTTTTGGGGGGGGGGGGGGTTTATCGGGTCGTAGGTAAAAGAATTATTTGTCAAAAGGACGAAAAGGTATATTTGTTTAGATTTTTGTATATAACGAAAAAATCTACCTAATTTCTGAGGATAATATCTTGGCATCAAATAAATTTGGATCTTTAATTGAAATTCAGATTTTGATGTATCAATATTCAGCTTGTTTTAGATTTACTGGGCAATACTTCACTATAAGTAGCAAAAGTGAGTAAAGCACCGTTGTTTCCAATTTTTCATATTCTTTGTAGAAAAGCTAAGTTCAGCGGTGAATTGAACAGTTCTTAATTCCAATTTGATTGGCAATGAATAAAGTTGTCATAAATAATACTGTCATACGTCATAATACTGTCATGATATTAATGTTATAGATGGCATAGGTGTCACAGAGATAAAGGATCATCAGAGCACACGTTTTGATTTTTAGCAGCTTTTGTATAGGGTAGAAAGAAAAAAATATGACGCATCAATAAGTTACTATAATCGTTAATAAAAGTAATAATAATAATCGTTTCTATTCACAAGTTTGTAGCTCAGTTGAACGAGGTTTCCACTCGTGTTCAATAGTGCCATTAGTGAATAATGTCAAACTGAATATCCACTTAAAAGGGTTACCAAAACCAACTTAATCTCAAATGAGCAGGATCCACTTACATAATATTACCCTTAGACCGCCCTAGCCGAGTGGATGGGGCATTGGATTTGGAATGCTATGACCGAGGGGCCATTTATGACCATTTTATGCTGCAAAGTAATAATCGTAATCCCTTTCATTGAACAGTATTTGACTCAGCTGAAAAGGGTGTCCACTCGCGAACAATTAGATAATCGGTTGACAATGTTCAACTGAACATCGACTGAACAGGATCACAAATACCAGTCTAACTTGCAATTAACAGAATTGTACAATAAAACTTTATATAATAATATCTTGAAGGCAAAATGCTAATTTAATCTTAAAAATGAGCAAAAAACAGGCTATAAACAATCGTGAAAAATGAACCGAAAGGTTTTCTTTTACAAAAAGAAAACGTAACATAATCATAAAAAAAGATCATTACAAGTATTGAAGAAGGCTTCTGCCAATTCTGGTGCAAGATCTGTAGCTAGGGATATTTTAGGCCCTTTATTCGTTATTCCCAAGGATCGGAGGTCTGAGCAAGCGGAAGGGGGGACAAAAGACCAATGCTGCTATATTTTTGCTACCTAAGAGGCCCGTAAACATTGATTTTTGGTAGTTGTCCCCTGGTACTGGAAAAACCTGCAAGGGTAGGACATCTTTCAAGTGCTTGCTTGGTTTGGTATCAATAAGAGAAGTAGTTTTTTTTTTCGGATTCTTTTCCAAAAAGTTTTTTGATTATTTTCAAATTTTATTTTGTTCTATACCTTGTCTATTTCTCCTCTTTTATTATTAATAGTTTTTATATTTATCTTGGCAATCACGTTTTAATATCCCTTTGGCATAGAAAGTATTATCAGGCTATTTAAGCAATATTCATAATTTAGTGTTTATTAGAAAAATACGCGATAATTTACTTAAAAGAGATAAAATTTTTGTTCTTATAAAACTAATATGTCTCACGCATAAATTACTAATCTACAAACTATATTTCTGTCCAAAATCAAAACAAGTGATTCCCATTTATTTTTTTATTTTTCAACATTCACTAATGTGGTTTCTTCTCTTTGAGTAAACTGTAAAATAAACATTTCTGAAACTTTGATATATAATTTACTTATGTCGAAAAAATATTAGACACGGGTGGTTGAAATATTTTAAATCTTTACGCAATCCTTGGTCAATAAAGCAAAGCAACGGACTGAACAACTTTTGATTTTTGACATCAATAAATTTTCAATATATTTTGTCATACCTAAAATATTTTTTGTTCTTCAGTTATGTTTTTAGTTATGGCCTTTTCAGTTTTATTTTCTGCCATGTTTTCTTTTTCCCTTTTCTCTTTGTTTTTTATTATTTTGATTGTTTAGCGTAGCTGCTTTGTTGTTTGATTGTGTTTCATGCAACAAAAAAATTACCTAGGGCAATGCCTGCAAGCGCAATGATAAAAGTTAGGACATATGCTCTGATAGGCTCATTGTTTTTGCCGTAACCTCTGCCAAACCATGCAATGCCTGGATAGAGGTTGTCATTGCAAACAGCTTGAAAAATCTTAGGGGCGGAGACATAGCTAGCAAGGGCGGAGCTAAGAGTGGCAGCAAAACATCCAGCGAAGATAAGGGGACCAAAAGCGGAGACTGTTTCAATAACCTGAAAAGCAAACGAAAATAACATTGTTATATTTCATTTGAGGTAAAAAACGAATATTTATTAATTGGATTATTTCATCAATTATTTATGGTTTAGTTAATTGATAAATTTGTTGATTATAATGAACAAATGCTTGGAAGTAGTCAAAAAGTTTGTCAATACTCCTTACCCAAGGGGTTGAAAAACACAAAAGTCTAAGGCTTCATACGGACAATTTGGAGCCTTTACATTCTAAAGATAATTACACTTAAGGAAGTATCACATTTGCATTTAACTGACGCTTAACAGACAATTAGAACAAAAATTGCTTATTAAACTATTCACTATTTAAAGCTCATTTTAAAATCTTCATACTTTGTAAATGGTGTAAAGGTTCTAATGACTGCAATTTTCTAATGATTTTTTTCTAGCACAGTTGATGCTTCAAATGTATTTTAGCGTCAAATATTAACACCATGATTAATAAAACTGTAATTTTTAAATTTATTTCAATTCGTTACAAAAATTAGAGATGAAACATTTTATGTTGTTTACAAGTTACATGAATAATCATCAATTTACGTAGCGGAAGCCCCATAGATCAAAGTGATGTTTCATCTTAGTAAATTAAAAAGAAAGAACAAAAAAAAAAACATAGAAACATAAATACAAAACCTTCAGTTTAAAATGTTCCCCTAGAAAGGTTCGAAAGCACCAAATGAGGCTGAAGCCTCACAATTGGAAGTATTGGTTCCAACCAACACTTGACAGATTAGGTATTTAAAAAAATATGAATGTAGCAGCGCCGACTAAGAACATAGCGATGCGCCTCGCATCTTTTTTATGCCACTTGCGTAGAAACGATGGTGATAAAACTTGTAAGGAGGCTCATTCGAACTGAAATTGAAAGCCCTCTTTAAAGGTTAAAATGCGTTAGAAACACCATACCCTTTCTTTTTGTGTTTTCCATGGGAAACACTGTATCTCTCCACCCCTACCATGACATAGGGTAAAAATTTAGAGAAAGCCATTTAGCTCAAATAGATAAGTCTAGAAAATACACTTTCATGGGAAAAATAACCTCGCAACTCCAAGGGCTTCTGTCCCAAATTATGCAACTGGCCCATTCTTCACAGATGCCTTTTAGTAGAAAAGATGGGTATTATACACCTTCTTAGAACTGGAATCTTCCAAATTATTTAATATTACATGATTGGGGGTGAAACCATTCAACCTAATTCAACCGAAAACAGTCAACCTAACAAAGGTAACCCAACCCTGGTAACTCAACTCAGTCAAATTGAAATAGTAAATTCAAAACAGACAACTAAGCGTAGTCAATCCAATGCAGGACACTCAGAACTACAACTCACCACAGTCAATTGAACACAGGACGACTTAACTCGGACAGTAAAACACATCGGATGCTCAACACAGTCAACCCAAAAAAAAAACTCAATTAACAAAAAAATCTAGCTCATGCTACTTACGATCGACAAACTAACACAATAAAGTTAACTTAAAAATAAGAGACCTGTTTTATAATTACAGAGAGACACACGCCAAAAACTCAGCCCAGCAGCCCACCAAAAACTCAACCATAACTGGGTCGAAGACTAGACCCAGTTACCTCAACACAGTAAACCACCCAGTTAATGAAACATAAGAAATTAAGCCCAAAAGACTCCACAGAGACAAATAAGCTTAGGAAACTCAAAATATTAAACACGGTAAAAACAATTCAACCCAGTCAAACCAACAAAGGAAACAACCATAGACATATTAACCCAGTCAACTTAAGACATAAAACTTAATATGGGCATCTCTACCCAGTCCGCTTAAAATACAGAACTTGACAAATACTACATATTCCATTCAACTCATTACAAAACCTCAAAAGAGAACTCAACATCTCAACACAGAAAGTTGTAATATAAAACTCAATCCAGTTAACTAAGAATAGGAAAATCTATGGAGACTGCTTAAACTAGATAAACTCAACACGAAGAAACTCACTGAATTTAAGATCACGTTTCCTCTAATTAACTACCTCAACACAGTTACCAGTTACCTCAACACAGTAAACCACCCAGTTAATGAAACATAAGAAATTAAGCCCAAAAGACTCCACAGAGACAAATAAGCTTAGGAAACTGAAAATATTAAACACGGTAAAAACAATTCAACCCAGTCAAACCAACCCAGGAAACAACCATAGACATATTAACCCAGTCAACTTAAGACATAAAACTTAATATGGGCATCTCTACCCAGTCCGCTTAAAATACAGAACTTGACAAATACTACATATTCCATTCAACTCATTACAAAACCTCAAAAGAGAACTCAACATCTCAACACAGAAAGTTGTAATATAAAACTCAATCCAGTTAACTAAGAATAGGAAAATCTATGGAGACTACTTAAACTAGATAAACTCAACACAAAGAAACTCACTGAATTTAAGATCACGTTCCCTCTAATTAACTACGGCTATTGCAAAAGGCTTGTGAAAACTCACCTGAAAACTGTTATGAAGACCCCAGGCACATTCATTCGGCTCGCAGTCCAAAAATAACCAAGAGTCATTGGCTAGATCAATTACGTTTCCAGTGGCATCTCTAGCAACAGTGGCGCCACAAAAGAAGGCAAAAGCCACATAAACAGTTGAAGAAATAAGGATGGAGAGAAGAGTTCCTTTTGGGAGAGCAGATGATGCGTCCTAGAATTATAAAATGAATCTAGGTGAATTTAGAGTTATTGAAGATAAATTTCAAGGAGTATGATCTCGGTATAGATAAAAAAAAGATTTGTTGGGAGGATTATTGTGTACTTCTCGTGACTATTGTTTTTGTTATAGTTTATGCGGAACTATGCTTGTATATTTGACATTTTTTACCATAAAGACGGAATATTTTATTCGGGATAGAGGTCAAACAAATAATTTTTGATTTTAGACGATCTTCAGAACCTTACTTAATTAAGTAAAACTTAAAGTATTAAGTAGTTTGTGGGTAACCCTTGAGAATTCTGATAAGAAACAAGACGTTTTCTGCGCCACTAGGCTAAATTTACTTACTCAAATCCATGAGCTAGCTGCATGAATTTTCAGCATCCTGTAAAGGCATCTTCAGTTCTTCATTATGACATAACTACAAAGAACCTATTTAAACGGGACATAGGTGTAATCGTAGTTCTGCCTTTCTTGATTGGGCCCGTACAAAATAAGAATTTCTGTTCAGTCACTGTGGGATCTGAAATTTTCTTTAAAAAGACGTTGGGTTGAAACCAACAAAATATTGAACTCTCGCGTTGAGCAGTTCTAATTACACGCACTAAAACTATGCGGTCAAAATGAAACCTTGGCCCTATTTAAGTCCCTATTTAAGGAAATATTTTTATTTATTTTGAGCCTAATTTCGATAGATTCCCGAACTACCTGTTTTATCCCCAAATCACTACTAATGAGAGAAGATTTTTCTAAAAGTATTATGTGGCTGGGATTATCAGATATATGGCTAGCTAAAGCAGAATCAAAGGAGTTATTAGAACTATTAGCAACCAACGCTTTGTCTATGTCTTCTTTATGGTGGTGTATCCGCCTTTCCAGATTCTGATGAATTCTGTCAATGTAGTAATTGCCATAATCGCATGGTATTTGATAAACCCCTCTTTGGCGGTTAACTGGGGTTTTATCTTTACCGGAGTTTAAAAAATTTGTGATTTTAAAATTATTAGTGAAATCTAAATATAGATTATTTTTTGTGCAAATATTTTCTATTTTTGTTGTGATTCTTGGGATGTACGGAAGATAGATTATATTAGAAGGTTTTTCCGGAGCCTCGCATTGTGAAATATCGTTGATCTTACGAAAATGTCTTTTTAGTCTACGGTTAATCGTATTATTGACAAAAGGAATAGGGTATCCGTTGCCAAAAAGAATATCTTTGATAGAATTTATTTCTGCTTTTATGTATGAATCGGAGCAAATGTTCAGGGCACTGTCAATAAGAGAAGTTACAACTGCTCTTTTAACTTGTGGGGGGTGATTTGAATTAAAATTAAGATATCTATTGTTTTGCGTTGGTTTTCTATAGATAGTAAAATCCAAGTTATTAGTATTATGGATAATTAGCACATCTAAAAATGGTAGTTTATTTTCAATTTCAATTTCTAGGGTAAACTGCAAATTTCTATCATAAGTATTAAGAGGATCTAGGTAACCCCGAAGTTCAATTTCCCAATAATTGTGTCCTTTAAAATACTTGTGTCCTTTAAAAGTGAAAAGATTTTGTTGTCATAGTCTGTCGTATCCGTTAGATTAAAAAGGAATTTGTTTTGCCATGATTTTCGCTCGCCAAAGGAACGACTTTATACAAAATTAGAAAAATTCAGAGACGAATTTTCGATGAGAAACCGTATTTATTCTACAAGATTCACTCCTGGACCCGCTGTTGTTAACCTCTCTTCTAGAACATTTGAAACCCAGAAAATTGAAACACTGGAAAAAGGTAAAAAATTCTCTTTTCTATCGAAACAAGTTCCCGTGGCAGACATAGTTTCCTCTTTAGAGTCCACTTTACATAAATACTACCCATCTGTTGCTAACTCTGATGAAGTTAGGTCTTGTCTCATAAATACCCTTTATAATAGCCAAAAAAAGGCTAAGTCTCCTACCACTTTCACACAAAAAAATTTGCACGACATAAAAATATTATCTAACCTCCGCAAAGACCCATCTATTATAATAACCAAAGCAGACAAAAGCAATTCACTTGTTGTAATGGATACGACAGACTATGACAACAAAATCTTTTCACTTTTAAAGGACACAAGTAAATAAGTAGAAAGGCCTCAGAAGGTCGTGACAGTACAAAATTCGGTTATCAAAAGAATATATCTCGTGACAGTACACCAAATAAGGGCATAGAGTCATTAGGGAGAACAGGTGGTTAATGGGGTCAATGGCCTAAGTTTCCAGGGTCGATGTTATTGTTGTTGTTAGTGCACACCCTCAGCGAATGTCAAGGACGTTTTATGTGTTGTTTTGTGCAAGTTCACGCTCTCAGCGAATGTCAAGGTGTCTAGAAATAGGAAATAGTATTTGATGTTGTTGTTGTTCTGGGCAAGTGCACGCTCGACGTGAGTGTTATGAGTTTCCAGAAATAGAGAACAGTTAGATCACATGTTCCTTTCTCAGCCAATC
>NC_142799.1:61011699-61139039 GCF_049724085.1 Artemia sp. Qi Xiang Cuo | reverse complement strand
TTCGAATAAGGTCATTAGATGCAGGATTTCCAAGCTTGCCTTCGTAGATTCCAGTTAATGCTTGGCAAAGAATATAAGCATAATGAAGAACTGACATCAATATCTTTTTAGAAGGCTATTGTATGAGCAAATCCTTCAGAACTTAATAAATAAATTTTATATTAAAGTCTTATTAGAATCTGTTAAGCGAGAAACACCTTCACATTAATAGGGAGTTCCTTGTGGGTTATACTTAGTCGCCATTGGACATACAAAGGGTTTCAGTCCGTATATCTTAACTGATCAAATGGTTTTAAAATTTTACATATTATTATTGAGATATAATTCCACATCCGCCGTGAAATTCTACATATAAACGTACCAATAGGTTGTTTGGTTATAGTTACCAATTGTTGGCTATTAGTACATATATTACTCGACTAAGAAACACATTAATGAGCAATGTGTATTCATTAAATAATTATAATCGGAAAAATGATAAAATATTTCATCTAAATAGACGCTTTTGCCCTGGTAGTTTTTTTTATTTTTTTATTTTATATAGCTACCAGATGTGATGGCATTTCCTGATGAAGTTCATATTTTTAAAAATAAACTTATTTTCAAAATGAAAGACACTTCAAACTATTCGTGTTTAATTACGTTGATAAAAACAAATTCGCTCTATCAAAATATACTGAAAACTGGCTGAAATTTGTACGGGTGTAATGGGGTTGAAGAAATATAGGTTTCAAGAGGAAATCTTTTTGGTAGTCACTATATCAGAATTGGATAATTTAATATACATGTTGCTCAAATAAATTTCTCATAAACTAAAAAAGGGGTAAACGGGGAAAAAAAATTGACAAAAATAAACGTTTTTCAATAAATTAAGCACAGTCTTTTCAAGTTAAACATAAGCCCTAGTCTAACTTAAATAAATTATCAGGTTCTAATTAGTTTAATTGAGATAATTGAATTTTAATTAATAACTTATTGAGAAATTATATTTTAATAAATAATTAAAGTAAAAAATTGAGTACGAATTGACTATTAGAATAGTTAAATAAGAAATTGACTGATATTTTAAGCAAGAAAAATGAACAAAACGGCAAGTAAAAAAGGATGGTTAAACACTAAAAACCTAAAAATAGAGCGAAACACGATTCAGATCAAGCTCTAGCTGAGAATAGTGTCAGATTATCGAATTTTTAAGTCAAGTTAGGCATATTTGATTTATTTTTGATTAAAAATTTTTTTTTCAATCTTCACGTGGAAGGCAATTTCAGCAGGGATTCTACATCTTAGAAAACTCTTATGCTCGTTGTAGAGAGGAGATTTCGCCTCGACTTAATCCATGTATAAAACCATTAGTAAAGATATCACCGTCATCACCTTGCAGTCTTCTTATTGGTAGAAATTAAACGATAAGTAAAAAATTTTTGTTTTGTTTTTGATGACCTCAATTTTTGTTTGGACCTGGTTCGATTTTTCATAGGAAATTTAAGGGGACCTGAGTCAGTATAGGTAAGATATAACGTGACTGACTTGCGGAAATATGTCACAGAAATTAGAGCAAAATATATGCAATGGATAAACCAATGAAATTAAAGAAAATTTTTGTCACCGAACTATAGAAGGGTGATCTCTCTGTTATTGTATACGTCATAGGTATAAACTAATGAAATTAAATTTTTCGCCAAGGAGCTAAAGACATAAATGCCTTTTTTTCTCTTTTAAACTAATGTTTAACACAGCTGTAGGACATCATACTTAATATATATAATATAATTACATTAAAAAGCTTTTTTTTTTTTTCTCGGTGCTATAAGAAAGTAAAATCTGTGTTTATCTTTAAAAGCATTCAGATCCAAAAACGAAAACTTAGCTAGCTCACAGAAGTTTATATTAAACCTTTAAGTATTGTTTTGACTGGCCCTGGTTGGCATAAAAATACTAATTTCTTACACTTGAAGGACTGAGAAATATCCCTTCCTACGTTCGTGTACGAGCACAAAAATTACAAAACACTCCTTAGCCGGAAGGTCCTACTGAGGCTTCACACAGGACGTTGTCCAACATGAGTTCTCATTTTCGGTATACCACGATCTTCCAACAATTTGTTATTTTTTGTTTCATACATAATTGTATAATTCTACATTTTATCGACATTAAACAAACGAAGATAATAAATCCAAAACTTAGTAAAATCCTTACTAACATAGACTAATTTAGTCTAAGGTGCGCGAAGTATAGCAATCAAGGATGCTTGTTGTAACAAAACATTGAACGTAGATTTAATTAAACTGAAGTACTAAGGTATGTCTTAAGTCTAGCTACAAAAATAAATCTACATATGCTCATTCTCTCTCGCTCTTAAATAAATAGAACAACATAAAAAGAAAATTGACATTTTCAAATAAGCAGTTTTTAAGAACAATGGGCAGACTTTTGACGCCATTTCTTAATTGTGTTGAATGATATCTGTTTATAAAAAAAGCAATAAATTAAGTCTGATATTTGCCATCATTACAAATAACCCATAAAATTAAGAAGCGCGAATAACTCGGATATTTATCCACTAGGGGACCTAACGTGTGCGAGGGGAGTCGACCCCAGCAATGCAGATGACATTCGACCCCAAAAAAATACATTCATGTATTTTTAATAATTCTTCGTAAACAAGCATGAACACTGGCTTGTTTTACATCTACATGGCTCTAAAGCAACCATGGTTCAAAATTCAAATTTTCTTGATCACTCATTTTGCGGAGCTACTTCAGAATTTGAATTTTTTCTAACACCATTATTCACGTGAAGGTCATCTGTGTAGGTAAAGGAGACCCTTTTAAGACCTATCCCTGTGCCTCAATTTTCTGTGATTAATGGTTTCTTTCGCCGAATTTCTCGCCTTATGCAGAGTTCCAGTCACAGCTGGGTAACAACTCTTCTTTTTTTTGCTTCCTTCGGCGACTTTTGCTAAGCTTTCTAGCATGTGTGCTTATGCCGCTGCCGCCAATGTTCGTAGTGCTAGCTACCGCTGGCACCACTTATTGGGGTGTATGTGCAGGGTCACTAATTTTAAAGGCAAAAAATGACGCAAAAGATTGCTATGCCACTTACTCGAATGACACAAAAAGGTTGCTATGCCACTTACTCGAATGACGCAAAAAGATTGCTATGCCACTTACTCGAATGGGAGAACCCCTTGTCGGCCCTAATGTTAGTGAGATTCCCGCTCTTACCCCAATGGTTCTGCAAATATCGGGTTTGGTACGACCCTATTTACAGTATACCCTGTCCCAGGGTATGGTAACGCGATCAAGTGGTCAAATGGCCACTTTCTAAAACCAAATGTACCCGCCTTGGGTTACGGCTAGAAAATTTCTACCCCCTCCTTTGAGGTAATAACCCTCCCTGTCAATATAATCATGACGGCGCCTTTTAGCTCTATTCCTACCCTACCTGGGTTACGGACAATACTACACAGCTTGTAGAAAATACCTTAATTGTATTCTTCCAAAAGGGTCACAAATGTAATTAAAGAAACGAAAATAGGTCATTTATCTGAAAGGAAAAGAAACAGGGGTGGATTATAACAGACCCCATTGGCAGACCTACTATTATGCCTAAAATTCTTCTGTTTCTACCAACGTTTCATCGGTCCAGCTAGATTTTGTTTTTCTTTCTTTTATTTTATTCTTTCAATTCACGGTACAAATACTTTATTATTTAGTAATATACGGCACTACTTCATTGTATTTATTACTAACACTAAAAAAATTAATAGTTATAAACTTGCTTCTACTTTTTAAATACTGAATACTATTTTTTTTTAATTTTTTTTTTTCTAATTTTAAAATTATTAATTTAGCCTTTTATCCATTTTTTATATTGTAACCAAAAATTTGAGGGGATAAAAATTTATTTATAATATCCAAATTTAAAGCAAAGCTGCTCGAAGTTTTGCTAATTCGAGAGCAGCTAAAAGCGAAGTCCATTTACCTTCCTCCTTTGACAAAGCCATTTCTGTTACAATATACAATATTTCAATATTTTTTTTTTTTTGCGTTTATATCAACTTAAAACAAATTTATTAAATTTTAATTAACCTATTTTGGGGTAAGCTATTATCTCCTTTGAGATATCTAAAGGGTTTACTATTATATCCTAGCGGTTATAGGCCTAATCAATTTTCTTTTATGTCGGTATCTTTCCAAAAATTAAATTTGAATTATAAAGTTAAAACTTCCTAACTAGTTCGCAGTTTTCCTCCGATTTCCGACCGCGCCATTTGTACCATTGTAGAATTATTGCAGTAATAGAAAAGGTTTGCTCGTGGCGATAGAGATTTCCCTATAGCGCCACTTGTAGCGCTGGAGAGTGTATCACTAGGCGGGCGCCTCTTTCAACCGATGAAGGGAAATTGTATGTGTAGACAGACAAATACGGATTCTTCTGTTTTGAGCTATCTGGATATAAGGTTCATGTGGGGGCATTTACATTGGGGGCTTGAGAACGAGTTAACCCATATAGAACTAGACTCAGAAATACCAGAGACACGAAAACTTATAAAAAGATACTAAAGATATTGAACTTACAAGATTAATTGTACAGAAACGTGTCACATCCATGACAATAAATGGTGAAAAAAATAATTTCGTCCTAAGAGTGTCAGAGCTCACTTCATCTTCAAATTAAAAAACACGTTTAAACCACTCAAAAACGCAGTTCTTTCGTCCTGCGCTCTAGGGACTGCCTGCCATTGGCTCCCGTGCCCCAAGGACGCGAACCCTCGTACACTACGAAGTATTTCGGGTTTTTTATGAATTAGGATTTCACTATTTTATTTTATTTTAAAATTAATTAAATATATTGTGCTTAGCACTTTTAATATTGCTCAATGTGTTATATAAATAAACCTATTGAACATTATTTTATTTGCTGATTAAAGTCTTTTTCATTTTTTAAACTAGATTTAGCTTAATTATGGGAGTCCGAATTAAAGAAGGAACTTTATTTTGGTATTTCAAATATATCGTGTTTTACTCCCGGTACAGTTGCGCGCTGATTTTTTTGCAGGTGTAACTCGTCGCATGCTAGTTTTTCTTCATGAACCCTGTTACATATTGATTTTCATCTTTTTGACACTTATACAATGATTTTTATTCAAATGAAAATGGGTTTGTTTGTGGAACTTGTTGCATGTTAATTTTTTTTATTCGTGAAACTTATTGCATGTTGTTTTTTTTCGTGAATTTTGTACATCGATTTTTTTTTTTTTTTACTCGTGAAAACAATTTGTACATGTAACCTGTTGAGAGCTGATTTTTTGTCATGTAAAAAAAAAGTTGAAAAAAAAACTGTAAAAAAAACTGTCCAAAAAAAATGGTCACTACAAATGTTACTCTTCTATTAGTAAAAGTCACAATTAACATTTCTATATGAATCTCATTTTGAGTTCGGAAAATATTAAATGTGTTTTTTTTATATAGTATGTTACATGTCATTCTAAGAGATGTAAAAAAGTTGAAAAATATATCATATAAAAAAAAGTTGTGGGGGGGGGGGCTGAGGGAGGGGTCTGAGGGAGGGGGTCGAAGGGGGGGGGGAGGGGTGGTTAACAGGAGGTTGGGGTGGGGGGGGGTTTTGGGGCAGGTTTTGGGGGATGGGGCAAAAGTTTGGGGGAGGGGGTCCTTGGGGTTGGGGTAGGAGACCTAACAAAACTGTTCAAATGGTAGTTGTGTATTATACTGAACACAGTTGAGAATCGCCCAAATAAAAAAAAATATGTATTTCTGAATAGGAGTTAGCATTCCCTCAGATGGTTTACCATTTTCATTTCTGTCAACGCCTATAATCATGCCATAATGACGAATCATGTTTAACATTAGATATGTGAACGGCCATGGCTCTATCAGAAAACATGATATTTCACACCAAAACCATGGTTTCGTGAACAGCACGAATTTTCATGGTAGGCTGAATCCGGTCATTGTACTGTCTGCTTGTATGGCGGGAGTACTATCCGCTACTTATCATTATAGCTATATGGTGGGACTGTGCGCTCTTAACTGTTATAGCTATATGGGGAGACACCCCGCTCTTAACTGTTATAGCTATATGAGGAGACACCCCGCTCTTAACTGTTATAGCTATATGGTGGGACTGTGCGCTCTTAACTGTTATAGTTATATGGGGAGACACCCCGCTCTTAACTGTTATAGCTATATGGTGGGACTGTGCGCTCTTAACTGTTATAGCTATATTGGGAGACACCCCGCTCTTAACTGTTATAGCTATATGGTTGGACTGTGCGCTCTTAACTGTTATAGCTATATGGGGAGACACCCTGCTCTTAACTGTTATAGCTATATGGTGGGACTGTGCGCTCTTAACTGTTATAGCTATATGGGGAGACACCCCGCTCTTAACTGTTATAGCTATATGGTGGGACTGTGCGCTCTTAACTGTTATAACTATATGGGGAGAGACTCCGCTCTTAACTGTTATAGCTACACTACTCTTACTATCTTTATGCACCGAGTTGTGCCATTTTCTTATAATTAAATTATTATAAGCTAAATATTTTCAATTATTGCGAATTGATGATGATGCAATGGAACTGATGAATGAAAATCATAGCATTGAGTTATGTACCTAGTCCACCGGAATACATATGTTTATTCGTTTCTAGAAACATATGTACGTATGTTTCTATAATTCAAAATTTCAATTTTGCCCTTCGTAAGGTTCTGTTTATTATTTAGGCTCTTGCTCACTGAGTTTTCTATAGTTGTGGATTGCCACCGGATTTAAACCGTTGAAAATCAAATACAAGAAAATATAAAAAAAATGCAGCACAAAATTTTGAGACTAATGCCATCTAAATCCCTGATAAAGTCCTTATACAGTTTTTTTCGTGATGAAATAGCTTTTTCAGGCAGTTATTTGGCTAATCAGTTTGCTAATATTTTACTTTTTTTTACGGAAAAAGATTTTTCTTTTTGGAAAATCTTAAGGATTCTACTCTTACCTCTCCGGTGTTTTTTTTTTTTTTTCATAAAATCAAAGTTCATTCATTTTTAATCAGTAAAAAAAGGACTTCTAATCAAACTCATTTGTCCAAGGCAGCTGAAGTAGAGTTTACATTGAAAGGTTGAATGGTAGATTTAGAATGAGTTATCATAATAAATTACTTTAATGTTTGTTTTTTGGATATTTTGTGCATATTATTTGTGTAAAAGAAAGTTGTAACAATAGAAAGTTTTCGTTCTTTTATTTTTAATTAGATAACGGTGATTTTTCTCTTAAATGATTATTATTTTTATTATTCTCCTTTTTGAAAATACAGAGATTTTTCCTTTTTTGCGTGGGAGACATGGCAAGACAACCCATTCGGAAAAGATTTGAAATGGTAAAAAAGGCCACAGTGAGAAGGGCTTCCTGTGGTGGGAGGGCACCTTTGATTACGGGAAAGGCAATTTCCTTTCTTATGGATTGTTCTTTTTTATGGTATATGATGGTTCGTAGTGTGTCCAATGAGTTTAGGTGACGTCTAAGGTTCAAAGTATTTTTTTTGTTAAAGTTGTTATCACTGAGAGACGTGAAGGTGGGTTTAATTAAAACCCAAAAACTCCTTTGTTAAATGTACTATTTGGCTGAAAATTATGAATTTGAGCACATTTGACAAAGGCCAGTGAGTTCTGAAATGTCAAATGAAGAGAAATAAAAAAGCAAATAAAAAGAGATTTTTCAGTGAAAGATATTCTTAACAAAAGATATCTACAATCTTTAGCTTTCAATTTTGTACTGCCAATTTTGTACAACATTAAACCAAAATTAGGAAGAATAGTTACCTGCGTCGAATCACTGGAAATAACAGTTTGTACCGTTTCTTTACCATGATGTCTCCAAAGGACAAATGCTGGTTCATCAATGTAACCAGTTATAACACAATTTAAATTGACACTACTTCCAGCCATTACGTAAATGTCCGGATCTCCTTTAATTTCTATCGTTGGTACTGAAATAAAATGCATCATAAAGAACCATGAAAAATAAATTGAAGTAGTATCTTCTGAGTACAAAAAAGAAAACATAATTTAAAAGCAGCTATGCAGAAAGTAAAAGCTTAGGTTAAAAAAAGGGAAGGACTGGAGGGAGAATTCTGAAATAGATACTAATTCTATAGATACTAAGTCTGAAGAAATTATGAGTATAGGTTTAGGTGTTTTCTCTTGGAAAATTCTCAAACCCCATTAAGTATACTCCCTGAGGAAAAGTACCCCCTCCCCCAGTCATAGTTGAAAATACTTTTTTTTAATTTATTTTTGAGTAGAATATCTTTTTCAGAAGGCAGTGGTTGGATTGATTGCATCAACTAGGTTAGGATTTTTTATTTCCTGGCATGGGCTGCCAAGCCCAGATATAAATCTACTTGACGCCGAGTAAAATCATCATTTTCATCCTGTTCTACATTGCCGTTCTGACACATTATTTAATCGAACAATCTCGTTTCTTTTCATAAAGGATCATGAGGAGATTTAGAGCTGCTGCTCTTCTGAGAAAACCCACTAGCCATATTCACACAAGTGATTGGGGTAACTGATTCACTGACAGCACCAGAGATTACAGCACCTCCTCTTAAGGCTTTTCGAGGGCCCTCTCCTCTTCGTGCAAAAGAATTTTACTGCACTAAAATGCTCACCACAAGTTGAAGAGGAGGGACCTATAGTGTCGATTGGAAAATTCAATTATCAGGAGACGTGATAAGGTAGACTAGTGTCAGCCACTAGCACTAGAGTTTTAATCATTTTCATAAAGAATTTCCTTCTTGTCAGTGAACTATCAAGAAGGCTCAGATGCTCATAAAATTCATTTATCTTGAATGTTTCGAAGTTCAAAAGTGCAGCTGTCACCTTGAGATCATCCCTTTGGAAGCAAAAGTCAAACTTCTATCCCCCTTTTTCTTTCAAAAGCAAAGTACAGCTACTATCATTAGGTTTCTCCTCAAGGTGGCCTTTTGTGATGCCCCGACACAGCAGACCAATATTTGGGGCGGGAAAGAATTCTTCCTCAATAGTCTCGACTGTAGTAGAGAAATTTGGTAGTAGAGAGCAAAGCTCATTAGTTCATATTCCTCATCATCTAGAACAAGGTCAGGTTTCCCAGTTTTACACAAAACACTTGCCAGAGGGCCTTTGTATTGAATAGTACTTTGCATCATACTATAGGTTGCATTCCATCTTGTGGGCAAATCTCGTTCTAGGGACGAACCTGCATTGTTCATATCTTGATAACATAGGAGGCAGATCATCAGTAACCTGCACAATATGCAACTGAGCATCAGCATCGAGAAACTCATCTAAATCACAAAATCTTATAAGGAATTCATTGCTATTTTAAATTTGAATTTTTTCCCGAAGGTTGTTAGGAAGACAAAGAATTTGCATCTAAATATAATTCTTACCCATTGTAAATGCTTCCATGTACATATGTATAAAAACATTTTTTAAGTAAAATTTCTGCAGCCACTACTCACTCTGTGGGAACAAATACAAATATGTGGCAACTGGCTCCAGATAGTCACACGCTTTTTTGTCAATCTTCATTCTTGCTTTGCTTAAATAAAATGTTTCTAGCCACTACTCAACTATATGGGAACAAATAAAAATATGCGGCAACTGGCTCCAGATAATCACAAGCTGTTTAGTCAATCTTCATTTTTGTTTTGTGGAAGTAAAATGTCTCTCGCCACTACTCAACTATGTGGGAACAAATACAGTATGTGGCAACTGGCTCCAGGTAGTCACAAGCTATTTTGTCAATCTTCGTTTTTGTTCTGTTTAAGTAAAATGTCTTCAGCCACTATTCAACAATGTGGCAACAAAAACAAATATGGGGCAACTGGCTCTAGATAGTCATAAGCTGCTTTATCAATCTTCATTTTTGTTTTGTTTAAGTAAAATGTCTCTAGCCACTATTCAACTATGTGGGAACAGATAAAAACATGTGGCAAAAGACTCCAGATAGTCACAAGCTGTTTTGTCAGTCTTCATTTTTGTTTTGTTTAAAATATGCGGCAACTGGCTCAAGATGGTCACAAGTGCACGGTTTTGTGCACTACTCAACTATGTGGGAACAAATACATATTTTTTGGCAACTGGCTCCAGATAGTAACAAGCTTTCTGTCAATCTTTAACTTTGTTTTCTTGAGTAAAATATCTCTAACCACAGCTCAAATATGTGGTAATCAATGCAACTACGATAACTGTTTTTATAAGTCACAAGCTTGTTGTCAATCTTTTTATTGGTTTTCTTGAGTAAAATGTCTCTAGCCATTACTCAACTATGTAGGAGCAAATACAAATATGTGGCAACTGGCTCCAGATAGTCACCAGCTGTTTTGTCAATCTTTATTTTACTTTTTTTAAGAAAAATGTCTCTAAGCACTAACTATGTGGCAAAAAATACAATATGTGGAACTGGCTCCAGATAGTCACAAGATTTTTGTCAATCTTCAATTTTGTTTTCTCGAGTAAACTGTCTTTAACATCAGCTCAAATATGCGGTAATCAATATAACTACAATAACTGTTTATAAAAGTCACAAGCTTGTTTTCAATCTTTTTATTTGTTTTCTTAAGTAAAATCTCTGTAGCCACGGTTCAAATATGTGGCCACGAACACAAATATTTAGCAACCAGGTCTTAATAGTCAAAAGGTTTACTTCAATTTTCACTTTTGTTTTTTAAAGTAAAATGTTTCTAAGCACGACTCGAATCCAATACAAGGAAAAATGTAATTTCTGTTTACAATTCCCTTGACAGTCATTCCAAAAAATAAAACGGTAAATGAGCTTCATTTCTAGGAGTTTGTTCATTTGAAATTCTTTAATTCAAGTTGTACTTCCTGAAATGTTTAAGATCATTTGAGCTTGAAAAATGGAACAAATAGTCTTCAATTGATATTAATTCAACAAAAAATCATAAAATGTGAAATATCCCTCCCCCAACAACGCTCTATGGTTGGGAATGAAGGGAGAAAGAAAAACAAATGGGATTGGCCGGAATTAACCAGAGTTGGTCAGAACTCTGTTCTGTGACGCATAGCATTGAACAAACGATTTAGCAAGAGCGAACAAATAAAATCGAAGGGGCTAAAAAAAGCAAATTGATCAAAACAATTAGTTCTGCTCTAATAAACGTTCTGCGATGATCAAAGAATATGGGAAACTAATCCTGCAAGAAACCCAAACCTTTCTTTCTTCATTTTTACCTACGAGTCTCTCAGAGAAAAATCTAGCCATCCCAGACTATAAACAGTTATCTTGTCTGCACAATTTCACTTAAACTTTATATCCTTGATATTTCAACGATTATTACACATTCTTTTGCACATAAGCCTTACAGATCCAACTACAGCCATGTCAATCCATTAAAATTTGTATTCGCTATAGTTTTCTGTATTTTTGAACCAGTTGTCTTTCTTTTATTGTGATCTGCAAAATATCTAAATAAGATACGCAAAAAAATCTTTAAACCAATGCAAAAATTATTCTTAGAATTTCTAAATATAAATATCCAGATAAAAATCGCGTAGGATATAATGAGTATTTTTCTGACAGAGTAAAATGCCCTTCATTCATTAAGTAATCGTCTTATCAAGATATTTAATAAACAAAACAAGTTTTTTATTAAATGAAAGTAAGAAACAACATTTAAATTTAAAACGAACAGAAATTATTCCCTATATAAGGAGGGCTGCCCTGTCCTTAATCCCTTGCTCTTCATACTAAGGCTTTTAGTACTTAAAAAAAACAAATTCTTATTAAATTCAAATAAAACTGCCCTTTTGTTCCTGAGTCGTTATTAAAGAACTGGTATAAAAAGTCAATCTTTAGCGTTAAAAGCAAGGTATTGAGGAGGGGTTAGCCCCTTCATATACGAAATAATTACAGTTCGTTTTAAGTTTTAATATGGGTCCTTACTTTCAATTGAAAAAACTTAGTTTTTCATTTATTTATGTATTTCATTCAATAAAGGAGGAGGCCATAGGCTTATTGCAATTGATATCATTCAGTTTCTTGATAAGGCGAGTGCTCAAAAAATGAAAGACATTTAACACTGTCAGTAAAATACTCATTATATCATTAATCATTTTTTTTATATATTTAATTTCTGGTCGTTTTTCAAATAATGGAGGGATATCTACATCCCTTTCATGGACCCCACTCCACGATAAATTCCTCCATCGGAAGTTCTTACCTTATAAAATAACCCCATTCCCCTTAGTAAATTTAACCCCGGACAATTCCATCATCACTGAAAATTACCACCAGAAAATTTCATGCGGACAATTCCGCTTGAAAAATTCTCCCTAGCCTGCTTTCATTTGAAAAAAAAGAGACTCATTTTATTCTAATTTCCGACCGTTTTCAAAATCATGCCGAAAATATCCCCTTCGTGGCAAATTTTTCTTGAAATCCCCCACCCCAACGAAAAGCTTCTTCCACTGAAAATTCCCCCATGGGAAATTTCTCCCGTGGAAAACCTTCTCCATGAAAAAATCCCCCTGACAATTCCAGCCCCACTGAAAATGTCTTCCGGACAATTCCCCTGGAACATCTTTACATGCCAAATTGAGCCACCAAAGAGAAAGTAAGTTAAATGACAAGAATTTCATATATGATTTCTGACAAGTCCTCCCTCCCCATATAAAATTTTTCCTAATAGGTTCAACCACGGAAACTTCCCCCCTACCGGGAAATTTTTCCTGTTGAGCCCCCCCCCCCCCCTAGATATACTCCCTAAAAGTGTCTGTATACATCCCAATTACAAATAGTACCTATAAATAATGGGCAAATTCCACAACTTACAGCCCTTTTCTCACAAGCTGTGAGGGTCATGACGTCAATAAAGAGGTATAGGCCTAGTTATTGGATCTTTCAACTATACTGAATAAAATGGCTATCCCAAAATTCTGATCAGATAACTTTGGGGAAAGAATTTTCAGATGCATGCGCTTTACTCTGACATTTATTGCTAGATTATACACTTTCAAACGGACTGCCTCTAAGTAATATACAAATTCCTTATTATTTTTTTCCTGGACAGAACAAGAATTATGTAAAGAACTATTCATTTTGGGTTTTTAACCAGTCCTGAACCGATAAAAAGTATTCCTAATAACAGAAGTTTTGAAGTTTTTATCAGACGTCAAAAGGAAATAACTTTTATTGGAAGTCCAAAAAGTTTCGATCAATTTCGTCCGTCACTTCCCTAGTAACTTCAAATTGAAAAACGACAGTGATTTCAAGATCAAGTATGCAAAACCTTGCTTAAGTTGAAACCATGATTTGTAAATCAAATGAGACGACTTTGTAAAAATTACTGTATCATATTTGTATACTTTAAAGTAAACAGAGCTTGATAAAATTTAACACTGAGCTTATATTTAAAACTTGTCTTTCCGTGTTACAAAGTAGTCTATAAGTAATTGACAGTTGTAATAGCACTACTTCATCTACTTCATGTTGAGAAGTAGAGTTTATTAACTACAGTTGTAAGATTTTTTAGAGACTTTAAAGCTGGTATTTAATTGACTTCTGATATTTTGTTCATAATGAAATCCTATACATAATATCAAGACTAATACCCTAAAATCCCAAGAAATTTTTGGTCGAAAGAAATTGACTCTAAATTTAGAAATTTACCGTTAGACTCTTTTGACCGTTAGAAACTGGCCATTATAAATTGGCTTTAAACATTTTTTAAAGCCAAATTGTCAAACTCCATACTAAGAATAAAAGCATACTCTTTGTTCTTAACCTGGTAATCAAAGGTAAAAAAAAAGGTAAAAAAAACGGAAAATATGAAAACAAAATCATTAAAAATCCAACAAGGTAGTCATTAAGCTGTAGTCAAAAGATTGAGTTGTAGTCAAAGTAGTCCGTGTACCTTAATAATTTAACAGGGCTTTGATTTATGGAGTTGATGGATGTAGCGTACATCCTTCACAGTTATTGATCACACTTTTCCCTAACATAATTTCAAAATAATCTTTAACCAAAGTAAAGGAATTATGATTTGTAAAAAAACAATGACTTACGAAATGAGGTCACACGACAGTTTAGCGAATACTGAACATACTTCAAGGACAAAAAATGATAATTAGGGTATGATTAAACTAGGGTATTTTTGATGGCTAGGAAGATTTTTAGGCCATATATTAAACATATTAAATGGTATAATTAAACTAGGGTATGTTTGATGGCGAGGAAAATTTTTAGGCTACATACTAAACATATTAAATGGTATGATTAAACTAGTGTATGTTTGATGGCTAGGAAGATTTTTAGGCCACATTTCTGTTTAGAATTTTACAAAAAAAAATGGAAACATTCAACCAATGAAAGTACAAGAAAAATATTTTCGAGGTAAAAGCTATCTTTCACTGGCTAATTTGCTTTTCTTTTGTCCGTCAAACACCAAGTGAAAACTGGGCCGTATGTGTTCTAGAATATTTTTACTTGAATCTTTAGTCTTCATTTTCTTCTCGTCCCTGTACGTAAAAGATTCCAAGTATCCCAAAGCTGAAGGTAAGTTAAGTTGTAGAATGATATTCTACAGGATTATTTTAATATGGCCGTTTGAAATCTAGGAAGAGATTGATTATTCTAAAATAAAATCCCATAAAGGATTTGAAACGTGGTGTATGAAAATGTCAAGGTTCTTAATAGCAAGAAAATAAAGCAGAGAATCTTCGGTTAATGGGAAGCTCCGATTTTGGGAAAACGACAAAATGAAGTGAGACCAAAGATAGTTTATTTTAACTGCATTATTAAGGATCGGACAGCAACAACGCAAAATGAATTTGAAAAGGTAATTATCTTTGTTTAAAGGGGATAGAGCTGATATTTTTTGTGAGTTGTTTATCTATGCATGTTTTTGTTTTGTGTTCATGGTTTTCCTCTTGGGTAAAAATTACACAAAAATTTTATTTGTTGACTTGAAATTTCAGCATATGGAGTCGAGAACTTAAACCTCGGAGCCAAAATTTTTATTTAAAAAAACAGGTCAACCGACACGTTGTCGAGGGAAAAAATCTTGCACCCAAAATTGCAGGAATTTTCACAGACACTCCTGAGACATCTCACCAGGAATGCATAAAGTGGAGCTCAGACTGCAAAATAAGTACCAAAGATTCCCAGTAGCAAAAATCATATGCGTATACAAAGTTACGCTGAGAATTATAAAAATGGGGCCGAAAATGCAGGAATCTTCTCACCGAAAATCCAAGGAGATGTCGCCGAGAATTCAAAAATAGAGCCGAGAACGCCATTGCTTTAACTTTACTCCCTAAATATTTACAACATTGTTTATATTTCTAGTATTTTTCGTAGAACTTCGCTAATTTTTAATCTCCACATTAAAGATATACTCTAGTATATGTGACTGTTACTTAGGGTTAATCTGGATCTGCTTTAGTTTATTTTGAACCCTCCGTCCGAATAAAAGAAAAAATTAAAGGGGTTTATAAAACAGAATGGCAAGGTATCTCAATTTGTCTTCTAGTTTCGACCAATTACAGTGTGAGACTGCTATATAAAGGTCAAGCTGATTGACGAAAAAAGGAATCAACGCCATCTAGATCTTTGGACAAAAATAATAAAGTGATATGCTCTATTTTAGTTCAGCGTCACTATACGCAACTAATCCCTAATAGTTTACCCTTTCTCGCCATGACTGTTGGCTATACACCCAAAAGTAATTAATTCACGAAATTACATATTCAAAATTAGGGAGAAAGGAAACCCCTCCTCCATTCTTAGTCCAAAAATATTCTTCAAAATTCAAAAATGGTTGTCTAAAAATACACACCGTATTTCTATGTGTGTAGCTAGGAGAGCGGAAGTAGTCTTCTCCTAGTAAACTTTTTGACAGTTTTAAAAATCTCAAAGACGTTTATTCCTCTAATATACAGTTTTTGTTCCTACTCGTTCATATTTGTGGATTCCTATAAAAGGCTCAATGTTTAGTTTCGGTTCCGATATGATTCAAATCTTTTTTCAAATATGCATATCATTTCCGTTGGTTTGGATTGGAGAGGAAAGTGGTATCCTCGTAGAAAACTTTTTGCCAGTCTTTAAAAGAAAATCTCGGAGCGCGTTAAAAGCGATGTTTTGATAGAAAACGGTGAAAGTAACAAAAGACAGTTACAGAATTTTGTTAAGAGAGGACGGGTTTTTCCTCGATGTTTTGGAGTATTCATTTACATTCATACAAATTTCTCTAGCCAAGAAAAAGAAAGAAAAAAGACATAGCGATTAGTCTAAGCTCTGAGTCGATTTTTTTTTTTTTTTGTGTGTTAAATAACCACATATAGGAAAATCTCTCTATTCAATCGGTAAAAAGACCTACCCCCTCCTACCTTCACTGAAGGATCGACAAATTGTGATCTAATATTCACATTTTTATGCTTCTGACCCATCTTTTCAAGGAAATGGTTTACTGGGAACAATGACTACTTTTCTTCCAACATCGGCTTTATTTTGTTCATTTTTAGTAACAATTCCTGCATTCTCGGCTCCTTCTAGATTAGTTTTAACATTTTTACATTTTTTTACCATTGGCATTATTTTACCATAAAAACCATATTCTGAAAGCCTATACATCATATTGCCAAAAAAATTGTTTTGACAAAAACTATGCAATAAACATATAGGAGTTTCTTTTACTGGACAACTGAAAGTGTATCAACCTACCCCACATCGAGGCAGGTTGATATCAATATGGGAAAGCTGATACTGATATAAGGGCACTTGATATTATGAAAGAACTGTAATAAACAGGTGGTTATAAATCTAGATACCAACGTTTTTCTCTTACATTCAACACACTGAATCCAATCGTGACCAATTTTGATTCGAAATGCGACTTCAAACAAAGCAGCACAGAGCATCTTCTTCTTCCTCAGATTTTGAATCTTACTTTGGTGTTTGTCTCCCAGTATCAGTTTTTTTTTTTTCGTAGATTGCAATCATTTTCTTTAATCTTGACTTTCCCACTTTTGGACTTGTACAGCTTCATTTTTGCTTTTGAGCCTGCAATAGTTTTTTTTTTTCATTTGGATTCTTTTTCCAATCTTTCCTTAACAGGCGTGTTCGTTGAAATTGCTAGCCTGAGAGGCTGTTTTTCTTGCTTATTCGGTTTTCTTTCTCCAGCTTTAGGAAACGGGCAAATGTCTACTAAACTTACAATTCCTGTTATAGTTTAAGATCCTGATGAGGTTAGCTGGAGGGTCTGGTTTGAAGTCGATGGACAGGAGAAGAGTTATTTGCATCAACGATTTGTCCCATAATAGAAACATATTCATTAGCCTAAATTGGCCTGTCTACAAAAGTCGGAAAAGTCAACTTTTCTAAATATTTTCCAAATATATAATACGCTACCGGATCCTTCAAATCCCGAAATTGTGTTCTTGGGCATGATAAAGTTAGGAAGAGCAATTTTGGCTACTCCAGGAATAACGTAGATTGTAACAGTCTGGATTGGATTACTTGTCATTCAGTCATCTACTGCAGAAAAAAAACTATTAAAAGGCCCAAAGACAGATATGTGTAACGGTTGCAATCAGTGAGAAGTTTTTGGTGGTAACGAAAACATCACAGTACCTTTTTCCCTACTTAAGTCCAACACATCAACTGAGAGGTGAGATTCGTGGTTCTCTAATAATACCAGACATACAGATTGTCTTTTGATCATTGGAAATGGTTATGGATGTGTTTTTTGAACTTGGAAAAGAATTGCCTGTCTCCATTTTGTTCGATATAATCTACCAATACAACCCAGTGGCCTATTTGCATTAAAGTGCTCCTAAAAAAACACCCATGGAAATATGAATATCGGTGGAACGGTGTCTCAGATTGCCTTTATGGCCAACAACATAGTAAGAGTCTAGTCCCTCTCAGCTGATGTAGCCTTCCCTACTTGGCTTGCCCCTTTCTCGTTACAATTTCATTTGGTCATTGGGAAGCCTGAAAACCTGTTTCATTAACATTTCAAATATCCTTATCCTTAAACTTGTGTTGATCGGTAACGGATTATAAGTTGTCGAAAAACATAACAACATTTGACCTCTTGAAACTTGTGGCTCGGCTGAGGCTAATTTCCTTAAATTTAATAATTGATAGGCAACTATGTCTCGTCATGAGTGGATTGAACCATTCTCGTGAGGCTGATTTGTGGCTGATCCATTTTAGAGGACTGATACTTTCGAGGGTTTAGCGATGGCTAGTTCACAAGCTAGTACTTTAATCTTATTAGGAGTCAGCCCATAATGCATCTTTGATGAAGATATGACGTACTCTAAGCTGTGTTTTATAGTTCATTAAACATTCGCCTCGACTTAGCACAACCAATCTTCAAGTTCTTTGCCATCAGATTTATCTTTCTTTTTAAAGAATTGAAACAATGTCACTTTGTCGATTTCGTAAGCTGTGTTTTGCCGCTATCTTTCTTTACCTTGTATGTTTGCACCATGATTAGAAATTAAAAATATGTAAAAATTATGTAAAAATTATGCTGAAGTAGCCTACATGGATACATGGTATTAATCTACCCCCAACCTGCCATATCAGCTTGCCCCACTTGCAGCGTGTTGCTCAAACTACCATAACTTTAAGACTATAATACCTCAGTTAATCAAATTTAATTCAAATTACTCACTGAAAACCACTGAAAAAAGTGCAGTGGTAGTTGAGGGGTTTCGTCGAAACTAGTTCCACTTTTGTCCCTCAAACACGACATAAAATACCCTTTAGTTATAAAGTCATACTTTTTCCTTCGTGCTGTAACTACCGGTTGCATAACTCTGATATTACCCATAACGCTGCAACGCCTACTTGTTCTCAATCGCCTGTTTTAGGCTGTGTATGCGCAAAGGTTAGAGATAATCTGTATCAACTACCCCGTATCAACAAACCCCACTTTCCCTAAATGTTCTTGTTAAGATTTTAGTTTTAAAATCTTAACACTGAGATTAAAATCTAACACTGAAATCTTAGTACCAAAGGGGATTCAGGTTCTAAACTGTTACGGAAGCTTTATTTTTAAATACCTGTCTTCATTTCCCTTTTGAAGTCAAAGTTTGATATTATTCCCTGTGATGGCTAAAATGGGTAAAATCAGGGTGCCTCCATACAGTGGTTCTACCCTCACTCCATCAAGGCGTGTGTTGATTGATCGTTGGTTCTGACGGTCCTTGGTCAGTTTCACCTAGCGGCTGAACACACCATTTTAATGTTAGGCTGATAGTCTAAACTCTGGACTATTCTGATCTCTGGAACTTTGAACGTCTACATGTGACAGATAATCATCTCAAATAGCTCTCGCTTGTTAAAAATTAATTACTACATATCAGTTAAATCGTTGGGTATCGGAATAGACAAAATTGAGTCTTGGAATTCTTTGTGTACTTGGCCGTTTTTACGAACCTTTTTATGAACCTGTGTTTCAGTCTGTTAATGTGTTTATCTCCTTCTGAAGAAAATTACTCTCGTTATTTTCATTCACGTAAAAGCCCTTTCTAAAATATAGATTTTTATTAAATAATTTAGTCACTTTGTTATTTTCCAGACAAAAGAGTTTCACAAATTGTTTTTTTTTTACCCAAAATAAGGATCATGTGTTTTATGGTTATAGTTGTACAATCTTTAGACTTTTCAGTTTCTTCAAAAACGAAAACTAAACGGCAGCCCAGTTCCACAAGAAATTATCTTTATTTATTTTTACAACTTACGCGATTATTTTTTTTTGCGTAGATTCCACCGCGAAGTTGTTTCTTTTCTTCTCCTACAAGTAAAGAAAACCATTTTTCTTGTTTGTTTTGAAAACCTCAAATGCCTCCAGGTGTCCTTCTAGAGATAGAGATTTAAGAAGCACTTGGAAACATGAGTGATTGTGCCTAGGGGAAAATCTCTAGAGTAATAAAGGTAAGCTAGGCAGGTCAAGTTTAAAAAAGATTACAATTCAAATTGGAAATTAAGCGTTATTTCATGCTCTTTGAGGTTTATGTTCTCTTTGAAAGTTTCAGTATGTCATTTTTCTACTCTTGCACCGTCTTCATGTCTCAATGAAAGATAAAGATTTTGCTACCACACCATGGCTGAGATTAAATTCTATAAATCTACCAAATTATATTTTTGAAGTTTGGGTTACAAGGCTTTTTAGATTTAAAAAGTTAAAATTTTGTTAAAAATCGTCGAAAAAGGACAGTTTTCTAATTTTATAAACAAGTTTAAATCCTTCTCCGGGAGAGATTTTAAGTAATATCATAATTCTGGCTCGAGGAATGGATATGATGAATCTGATGATATGAGCATCGTGTTCTTTTGGTGCGAGTTACAGCTCCAGGTTCGTCGTGAAATTGCTATTTTCAAGAGGTATGCCATAACCATCAGTAGAGGAAAAAATACAATCTGTGATTGTTGCATGGATAGGTCATTTGAAACCAGAATATATCTTCGTCAAATAGAGAAAGTTGCTGGCACTAGGCGAGAATATGGGCCACATCTTCAATACCTAGGTTACATCTGGGGAATGAGTAATCCACATCTGCATCTGGGGCCATCCTTTTTCTTTCAAATACTCGTTTTTTTTCTATTTTTATATATTCTTTTCTGTCTAAAACTTTCCCAATACTAATATAGAGAAGGTAAGAGTGGCTGCTTCCTGATATTTAAAGTAAATCCACTTTTATTTTTATTTTTTTTTATTTATTTTTTTTTTTTTTTTTTGTCTCTGCAAATTGTTATTTTTTATGGAAATGTTTGTTGTCTTAAATACAAAGGGCATTTGTCTTATGGCGAGCACAAACAGACATTAAGGGTAATTTATTTATTTTGAACTTACAAGCAGTATTAAGACAATATGTTTAGTATTTTTTGTAAATGAAAATTTGTTTTAAAACCAACACTACTTTACCAAACAATAAAAATTATTAAGTACTGAGTGAAATGAGTTGGCACAGCTCAAACAAACACACGACTACTAAAAGTGCGTTCAGACCCAGACATGCAGTTGTTGATTTGGCTACAGACATGTTGACCGTAGTTTTGAAGGTAGTTAAGACAGGATCCTAACTGTCGAAAATTTGCTCCTTTGCCAGTATGGCAAAATATGTGAAAACTAAAAGCATGGCCCTTATCGTATTGCCTTAGAACAATTGTTGCCTTATAATTTGTATATCACTTCCAGAAATCGCCAGAGGAAATTAAACACGTACCTTTTCCAATATCCTAAGACTACTTTTGTTAAAAACTCCAGAAAACATAAGTGAAATACAACACCTTAATTGACTCTGACTCTGCCACAGCATAGGCTAAGTATCTAAATCAACACAGGTAATGTGTAATATACCTAACCTGTGGGCTCTGCTTATTCATAGGAGTAACGAAGAGCCACCAAGAATTTGAGATTAAAGTCGTCAGAGCAGTAGTGACTATGACCATGCATAGTAAACACCTGCATTTATTGTTATTTAACTATCAGACAGTTCGTGGTATAGAACTGCAGGTAAGGAGCGACCAGGGCTAATAGCAACAGAAATTCTAAATTAGATTTTTGATAACAATGTATGTCGAAAAAATGCCTTTTGATGAGAATCCTTATATAAAATTCATCAATTTTAAAGTTACCAATCAAAAGCTAACGGCCTGAGAAAATTTACCAGAATTTCAATAAAGGACGTAAACACCTCCAAAAGTGCAAATGATACTGATGAAAATCACACCGTCAGATTCAGCATATCAAATATTCCTGTTGTATAGTATTTAAGCTCCTATCTAGAATACCATAAAATTTTGCATTCTTTTTTTTAAGATGGAAGATCATGCGTATTTTGCTTTTTTGTTTTTTTTTTCCCTGGGGTAATCGTGTTCACTCAAATCTAAATAGGTGACTGGAGAAATCTGGGGAAGGTAAACCGGAAAGTCTTGTGGAACCTCAGGATGGCTACCCCTTAGCCCCTCCCTCTTCATTGTGCTTCTTGACTGAAGGGCCATGAAACGCAAATCAGCACTGCCGGTTTAGATTATAAAGTCTAGTGCCACAGCCTTTACATCTTTTTTTAGTGGTGTCGGACTAACAGCTCTTTAGAATCGGTAGAAGGCTCAATCAAACGGAAATTTAAGTTCTAGTGGCCTCTTTCAGTAGGCAAAAATATCATGCCACAGCAAAGTCACGTTTTCCACCATTTTGTCATGCATAACTCAATTTTTCCCCAAAGAGAGCCAAGTTGCTGTCAATTGAAAATCTGAGGTAGCCAATCGACTTAAAAAATATCGGAAAAGTCTATACCGTGCTTCACATTTTCAGATGCAGTAATACCACGTGGTGGCACATTCTTTCCTAAAGGGTAACGTAGCCCGTACAAAATAAACGGCTAATATAGACAGATATTTTGAAGCTTCATTTAACCCTTTGTTGATTCACTTGATTTGCGACTTTGGATCTACTTGATTTTGGATTAGAGCCAGTGGGTCATTCAGTAGATAGGACGGGGTGTCTGATGCCTAAAACAGTGCATTTTGGGTCCAAATTTACCAGCTCTTCCTGAGTCTTTAGATAAATATAAGAGAGGGTATGGGGAAGGGGTAGAAATTGATGTCTGATCTCACTTCGTTTGGACTAAACCGGAATATGGCTGCTACCGGGTAATAGCTCTCCTTTTTTTGGAAAAGTGTTTTCTTTGCTACATCAGATTAAATTTACATGATTGCCGGCTCTAAAGGTTGAGAGGTGAGGATGGGGGGAGAGAGTGCTTTTCATGTCATATAATACTTATATTTTTATTCATCAATTTTTATTTGAGTATTTGGTTTTCTAATCATAAAAATTTTGAAATATTTTCATAATTTCTGTTCAAACAGATAGCACCATCCCTACCTTCCTACAAGAAAGCTGGCAATGGGAAGACACGTAGACGGATATTTGTTAGGTAGTGGGCCACATGCTGCCTTCAATAGCATTTTAGAAACACTTGTGTGGCATGTCAACTTCTCTTCTAAAAAGGTGGTGATGCCACGGAGGAGGATGTTGGAGGGACCGTGGGTCAACTTTGTGCCTTCACAACTTGAAAATTACTGGTAATTTCCGATTTAAACAATCCCTTTCTGCTAAAAATTTGGAATTGTGAGAGCACCAAATGCAACTTAGACTTAGCTCATTCTACATATAGTCAGGATTAGGCTTATTTGTGCACCAAGTTGGGGCCTAGCACTAGCACTCTTGCACTGAATCAAGACTTAGATTGTTTTTGCACCGACTCAAGATAGTTCGTTTTAGGACCAAGTCAGCACTTAACTCATTTCTGCACTGAGTCAGGACTTTCGACAATGTTTTACCTCCTCTTTGTCCCTATCAGGCCAAAGTTTAAGCTTGGCTCACTTTTCAACTGAGTCAGGACTTACTCATTATGCAGAGAGTCTAAACTTCTGCTTATTTTCACACCAAAATACCGCAGCTTGGACCTACCTCATTTTCTATGTTTAAAGACTTAGATCAATTTTGTACGAAGTTACGACTTATTTTCTCTTTGTCAAGTGAGTGTGCAGTCATGCAGCAAAAAATTGCATTTTGGACTTTACTTATGCTTGTGCTTGTTATTGTCTATTGTGTCTGGTATGCGGGACCAGAGGCAAACGCTTCACACCTAAAAATATATCTCATGGGAATTTATTTAACCAACGGGTTCCCCACTCTTTTAGTAGTTTAGACTTTGCTCCTTGTTTGCATCAAGTAGGTCCACAGCTAGGTCTTTATTTTCTCCCAAAGTCAGAAGTCATCTTATTTTTGCCCCAAACTTCCAAGGGTCATCATTTAACCCTCCATCGTACGCATAGAAATTCCTTGTTTGGAAGACTTTAAGGTATTCTGGTTTTAACAAGTTACAACACATCGATCTTTTTGATAAAAATTTGGTGGTGGAGGGGAGGGGGGACTCTGTCTCCATCTGTGTCTGCAACTATGCGGATTTAAGGTTCTTTGTATGATTCTGTTTTGAACAAGGTCTAACATAATCATTTTTTAAACTAAAATATATCGGCTAAAAATGGGCCACTTGCACAGCTCAAAGCCCTCGCCCATGGGGCTAAATGGCTCATGTCCCCTAGAGGTAATATTTTTTTTTAGGTTTAAACCATTCTTAATAGAAATCTCCATCTCAAAACTTGTATCCGTTACTACCATAGACTAAAACGTGGCCTGGGGGTTGAGAAGCACGGAAGGGGGACTGGTGACCATCTTTCCATTTTTTTTCCTGCGCCTCAACCCTCCCCCTGCTCCTTATGCTACAATTTAATTATTACTTTTCTGAGGGACAAATGTGCTACAGAGCGACCGTTTGATCCTTGAACCTCGAATATTATATAAATATACTTTGTTTAGTTCTAAGCTTATTTGATATCTCAGAAATTTCGCTTGATATTGTTATTTCCCTACTCAGGATGAGTTTGTAGTTTGGAGCACAGAAACCTGAACTTTGGCTTGGCGCGATCTCTTTCATAATGAACGGTGGCTCTAGAAACTTAAATTCGGGTTGTTGAGCTCAAATGCCACTACAATCCTTCTTGGGGTAAATACAACATTTCGCTTTTCTATAGAGTGTGACTTGAAGCATTTACTTCTAGAAATTTGACGTCATAATTTTTGTCAAAATTGTAGCTCTTTTGGGGATGTTTCCTCTATTTCAAAAATTTACAAACTTTCATATGCTAATAATTCTTGACGAACAATCTATCATTGATTGATACTGTCTATTCGGAATTATTTTTATGTATATTTTCTGGTTCAAAGTTTTTTCTTACAGTTTTGATTTTTATTGAACTATGACAATCTCTACTACCGTTCGTCATCATGAACAGACCAAGGATTGAGCTACAACCTCAATAATATAGTGCTGCATTTCCCTCTAAGGCCTAATTAGTTCATTAGTTAACCACCCCTTTATCTCTAATTCAACAGCTGAAATCTTCTTTTCTGTATGACAAGAACGGATTACACACTCATCAGAAATCAGGTCTCCGGCCCATTTTTATTAGCATCGGATTCTAGAGAAGTTAGAAATTGATGAGAAAACCATCAAGTCCCCTTCAAGATTTTTCGCCCATTGATGGAAAGAATAATAGCCTACTTTGTCATGTGATTGGTATGAGTGATCTTAAAGTGATTCTCGTTGTAGATCTTTAGTGTTGATAGCATTTGTGGTTGGGAAGTAAGGCCTGAGAGCAACATCCTTGTTATTTGATACTAGTCTCCAAATGTTGCCCAAATGATCCAAATTGTGGATCATAGTATGTTTTTACAATTGGAATAATGGAAAAATGCTGCTTGACAGGTATCTTAATGCATAATGCGGATATCTTAATGCAGATATCTTAATGTAGATATCTTAATCCTGTTGAGAGCATCATTGTACTTACTCTGTCTTACCAAACAAATGGGTAAATTTTTCGTTGTTCATATTATTGACTTATAAATAAAGTAAACATACCACTTGATGCCTTTTTTATGCTCTTTCCAAATATCATAATCATTTTTGTCGGAAATGAATTTTACCCCCGCCCCTATATATACCAATTCAAGGTATATATTTGCACATTAGGGGGGGTAAATTTTATTTCTGATGCAAATGAGAGGTAAGATTAAACTTTACCCCCACCCACCCCTAATGTGCAAATATATAACATGAATTGGTATATATAGGGGTGGGGGGTAAAATTCATTTGCTACAAAAATGACAATTTTATTTGGAAAGAACATAAAAAAGGCATCAAGTGGTATGTTTGCTTTATTCATAAGTCAATAATATGAACAATGAAAAATTTACCAATAAATGTCCATATACGAACGACGACTTTATGTTTTAAAAAAATAAAATACTGAAACACAAGTTTTGAACCAAATTCAGTAACTATTTTTAATTTGAAGACTTTGGAACTACTTGAATTTGCGTTTAGATAAAAAAAAAAAAAACAAGAAAACAGGAAATAACTTGGAAGAAATAATAGTATTCTGGAGATGTATAGGAGCAACGGGCCTAACACAATATATTACAGGAGTACTTTGCCCATTTGATCCCGGATTTTGGTACTATATCTTTGACTCGTTCCATCACAGCCGCACCATAATTTGTGTTTACATAAGAGAAAACTGATGCATAGCTCTTGTTTAGTGCTTTAACGGCGTAGTGTTTACGTCACTGCCAAAATATAGAGCAAGATTTATTCTTATTTTGAAAATAAAATATAGACGCATTCTGTCGATCGTAATTTTATTCATGAAACGCATAACAACTGTAGGAACATAGACTAACCCGTGTTTGTTATTTTTCATCCTCTTGAGAATTCGAGATCTTTCGTCCTAGAAACATAAACTTTGCCTTGTTTTATTTGTTTACCGATTCCTAATGATAAATACATTTCCAAGTCATTCCTAAGAATTCTACAAAGAGAGTTGCAGGTGCGCCGAAGTCTAAATAAAAACAAACAGGTACAGATTGACACATTGAGATACTCATGTAGGCTACTTCATAGGAAGACAAGAAAAGATCATAAATGTAGCTTAAGACAAGCAGGCGAGCATTCAACTCAACAGAGCCAGGGTACTATATTCAACACCCATCCATCCCGCTTTGCCAGGATAAAGGGAACTAGAATAAGTGCTTTTCGGAAAACCTGTGCTCAGTTTAGGATAATTCTGAACAATTAATTTGACTCAAACCGAAATTTATATTTTCTTGTGTTTTCAGTAATTTAAAAATTCTGACATGTTTTGAAATAAGGACTAGTTATTTCCTTCAAAGTTTTGGTAAACCCAATTTTCTGTATTATATTGTAGAAAGTTTTTTTTATTCTAGATATAAAAACAAAAATTCTTGTCTGACAATAATTTTGGTATCAAGGCAAGACTGTCGGTAATGGTCCAATTTTATTCTCAAGGAAATGTTTAAGTTTAGCAGAATAAACTTGAGACATTAAATTCATGCAAAAAGAGAAGAGCAAAAATAGGTAATTGTTTTCAAACTTTAATGTTTTAAAGTTTTCAAGTATTAAAACTCTTAAAAAAATTGCAGATATTTCAATTTTGAAGGCGTAAAACCGGCAATAATCAGGATTAGGTGATTTATAAAATAAAAATATAAAATGGTAAAGGAAGTTTTTATGGAAATAATCCAACTTAATAGCACCTGATGGCAAATGCATTATTTTTACACGTCAAACATATCCAAGTCATCTTCGAATTAAAAAGTATGTCATGCTGTCATTACTATCATGAATTAAATAAAAAATCAAGTTTTTTCAATTGACAGTAAGGAGCAAAATTAAAACTTAAACCGAACAGAAATTATTACGTATATGAGGGGATTGGTCCCCTATTCAATCCCTTGCTCTTTGCGCTAAAGTTCGAATTTTGTTCGAATCACAAATCCCCGAATCACAAAGGCCGTTTAATTAGATTAGATAGCTCTTCTTAAAGTATAAGAAAAACTTTAGCGTAAAGAGCGAGGTATTGACTAGGGGGCTGAACCCCCTCACATACGTAATAATTTCTGCTCGTTTTAAGTGTTAATTTTACTCCTTACTTCCAGTTGAAAAAACTTGTTTTTTTATTTTATTTCTGGCCGTTTTTTTTTAAATATTGCTGGGAAATCCGGTGCCCCTTCATAGAAATGTCTCTTCCCCAAGGAAACTTCATCCATGGAAAGATCCTCCCACGAACTTACAGTTCGTTACCGCGACCTGTTTGGTAAAACGTGCCACAAGCATTTATGCAGTTCCATGCCTCCTAATTAGCTTCCAGCTCAACCTCATACACCTACATGCCAAAATCCAACAACGCCTCCACTCCTCCAGTCTTCCTTCTTGGCTACCTACCTCGGGGTTGCCGTGCAATTGACATTCAAATTCTGAGCCATGTTTTTTTTATAATGCAGGTTAAGCAAGTATATACATATTTATTTTGGTTAGGGAGGGGTAAGGTTATCAAAATATCTTAGAAAACAATAAATACGGGAACATTAAATTATATTACATGAAAAAAGGGCAGAAGATGAAGGAGTTTCAAGAAATCTTCGCCAGAAGCCCATTACCTTTATATAGATGCTTGATTTATATTCCCGAAGCCAAATTAAATCCATCAGAATATAACCTATGACTATGATTAAAAAACTGGTTTTCATGTTTACTCAAATGTTGAAGAAAGTATGCCCCTCCGTCTTTTAAGTAACAAAACCCATGTGCAGAGTTCACATAAACTACGAAAAGAAAACAACCTAAGAAGCTATTTAAATTCCATACGAAACCTGTCGCTGAATTAAATGTCCCTCTCGGGAACTAATATGACCTCTTGGTAACCAAACCAAAGGTTAAGCAAAACACAAACTCTCCAGAATCTAATCTAAGATATCACAACTCGATGACCCCAGGTCAAATTGTTGTTTTTGGCTAGAAAAAAAAACGAATGAAATGGAATAACTTACCAACAACTGAAAGGAAAATAATACGACTTATTTTTGGTTCTGAAGAGACTTGACATTCGTAGTCGCCGGTGTCTGAGCTTTTTACACCTCTTATCTGAAGTGTCCATGTATCGTGTACTGCTGAATGGACAACGATTATTCTTGTGTCAGCAATAAACGATTCTTTATCTACTGCCAACAGGTGGGCGTCACTCTTTCGTATCCAAGATACCTGAAAGCAAATTTGATATAACTTCGGAAAGATGCACGAACTGTTTGGCACGAAGAAACAGAAAAGGGCATTAGTTGAAACTTTCAGGAAATGTGGAAAAATGTGGCTTTTTTCATCATTAGGCATCATTAAATTCTTTTCAAACTCTGTTCGGTGCAAGTTTGTCCTAATTTTTAAAAAGGTGTGGTAAAGAAGCTAAGGTAAATCTTCCTCAATACAAATAGGTTTTTGTAACAGAACACTAAAAAATTAATATTTGCAAACGGCTGGCTATCGAACGGAAGATTATTGATGATTATTGATTATTAAAAGATACGAATTAGTAAAAAAAGAATTAGTAAAAGATATGTCGTGAAAATTGAATTTCACAACAATTTTTTTTAATTTGTTCAAATTGTTTTCAAGGAATAATATCAAATATTACTGCTTCGTAGTCTAAGATAGACAATCATTTTATTATACGTGTTTTCGACATACTTAGTTAGATGAATAAAATTTAATAGTATTTGCCTTTAAATTTGATTATATAACATAAATAAGCATATAGTTATACATATATTTTTTTTACATTGTATTTTTATTATATTACTTTTTATTATAGTTTTGATTGTTTTTGTTGTACCAATTAGTAGGATCTTGAAAGTTGTACCGAGACAACAAAAAAGAAAGTTGTACCGAGAAACAAAAGACTAATATATATGACTCTTACTGGTTTTCACAAGCTTTGATATCGATAAATTTTAGTATATGAAGAATATGAAAAGTAAAACGTTGAAAACTAAAGATTTGTTTGAAGGAGAGATGGAATAAACATAGATTTTCCTTTCAATTTGTTCCGGTTCGAAACTCATTCTATGCCTCCATTTTTGAAACAAATTTGTTCCAAAAACTGCACTTTTTGGAACATGTATTTACGAGACTAGCTCAAATAAACTGAACAACTTTAGAAAAACGAATTCTGAAAAAACTTTTTACTGAAAACACTAACCAACGCAGATAACAAGATTTTTCTTAGGAGCAAACAAGTCTATGAGTATTCTGCAGAAAACAAAAGACTAATATATATGGCTCTTACTGGTTTTCACAAGCTTTGATATCGATAAATTTTAGTATATAGTGACAACCTTAAACAGCTCACTTTTCAGTAAAGCGCTAATTCTTCAAAATTCTTATTACTCCTGAATTAACTTGTTAATTTCAAATTGCGGTTATTTTGTAACTAAAAGTTTTGTAAATTATGCAAGACTACACCCTCTTTCTAGACCAATCGGAGAGCTAGAAATACTAACGGGTGTTGCATTACCGGACTCCCTGGAATTTCAGCATTGAATTTTACGTAGCTTCTTTATCTGCTATGACACAATTTTACCTCGTGAACATTCCTTGATAACATATTATCATTAATTCCCAGGCAGGATGATGTGTAATTGATACAGACATGAATTACGTAAACTTATAGGGCTTCGATTGTGTAAGAATTCATGACAGAAAAATCAAAACACTTCATAGGAATTTAAAATGTACCTGTGCACAGTTGCCAGAACAAAGGAAACATCAGAGATTAGTTGACATTTTAGGGGATTATTTGGGGTGAGACAGTTTGAGACATGTGACTTGACCTAGCTTTACTTCTTGGCTGTGGTCGCTATAATAGACAAGTACATAATATGCGATTAGTGAGACGGTTATGGATTTGAACCATTAAGGACCGCAACCACCAATGAACCTAGCCACCAAGGACCTCAACCTCCAAGGTTCCCTCTCCCCAACCTCCAAGGGGTCCCTCCCTACAACTTTTTGGGCCCACCCCCCAATTTTTTATACTTTTTTGAAGTTTTTATTTAACTTTTTTTTTTCATGTCTTAGAATTACATAAAACATACTTAAAGCATAAAAATTCACACTTGTGCTTGATTTCTTAACGTATGTGGATGTGTGATGTCTATAACCTATGATTTTGGGTGCTTGGTTTACTATTTCACACTTTTCCGACCTAGGTTTATTAGCCTGTCGTAGGTGTGTGTTGTCTGAAATATGTGATTTGGAGTGTTTGGTTCACTCATTTAGGCTTTTCTTAGCTATGTTTCTTAACCTTTCGTAGGTGTGTGTTGCATGAAACTTATGATTTGCGATGTATAGTTTGCTATTTAGGACTTTACTGAGCTAGCTTTTCTAACAATTCGTAGGTGTATGTTGTCTGAAACCTATTATATGGGATGCTTGGTTTACTATTTCGCACTTTTCTGGGCTAGGTTTCATAGCCTTTCATAGGTGTATATTGTATGAAACCCATGATTAACTTTAATATATTTTGGAGGTGAGGTATGATCCAAGGCCTCATTTTGTACATTTTTGCATATTTTTTTAATAAAGTTGGATTTTAGTTTTCGGAAATAAGAATATCCTTGTTTAGAATACATATGATTTTATTAATAATACTTGATTTTTTAATAAAGTTGGCTTTTAGTTTGAAGAAATAAGAACACCCACGTTGAAAATACCTATGATTTTATTAATAATATTTGATTTTTTAATAAAGTTGGGTTTTAGTTTTCAGAAATAAGAACACTCTCGTTTAAAATACATGTAATTTTATTAATAATATTTGATTTTTTAAAATAAAGTTGGGTTTTAGTTTTCAGAAATTAGAACGTCCAAGTTTAAAATATATCTGATTTTATTAATAAAAATTGACTTTTTTTTAATAACTGGGTACATTTTTGCATATTTTTTCAATAAAGTTGGGTTTTAGTTTCAAGAAATAGAACATCCCAGTTTAAAATACATCTGATTTTATTAATAACGTTTGATTTTTTTTAGTAAAGTTGGGTTTTAGTTTCATGAAATACGAACATCCACGTTTAAAATACATATGATTTTTTTAATAATATTGAATATTTTAATAGATTTGGGTTTTAGTTTTCGGAAATAAAAACACCCACGTTTAAAATACATCTGATTTTATTAATAATATTTGATTTTTAAATTAATTAGGTACAAATTTGCACTTTTTTTAGAATTAAGCTGCGTTTTAGTTTTCAGAAATGAGAGCATCCAAGCTTAATATACATACAATTTTATAAATTATACTCGATTTCATTTAATAAAGTTGGACTTTAGTTTAAAACACACAAATTTTAACGTTTAAAATATGTATGATTTTATTCAAAATATTTGATATTTTAATAAAATTGGCTTTTATTTTTCGGAAATAAGAACACCCACGTTTAAAATACATGTGACTCTATTAATAATATTTGATTTTTTAACAAAGTTGGGTTTTAGTTTTCAGAAATAAGAACACCCACGTTTAAAATAAATGTGATTTTATTAATAATCTTTGATATTTTTTTAATAAAGTTGGTTTTTAGTTTTCAGAAATAAGAACATCCATGTTTAAACTATGTCTTATTGTGATATTAATATTCTATTTTCAAACGAAGTTGCATTTTGATTTTAAAAAACAAGTAGTCCACTGTTTTAAGATACATTGATTTTAGTATTAATATTTGATTTTTCTAATTATGGTTGGAATCAGTTTTTAGAAACAAAAACATCCTTTTTTAAAATATTTCTGATTTTATTAATATTATTTGATTATTTTTAATAAAGTTGGATGTTATTTTTAGGAAATAAGAACATCCATGTTTAAAATACATTTGATTTTGTAAGTCTGAGAGGATGATAAGTCTTATTCAACTTGCCATAAATGTTAGAATAACATCACAGGTATCAGTCTATTGAAACAGTTAGCGATGTCAAGAAGATTTTATGACTTCAATGTTTGGTTTACTATTTTAGACTTTTCTTAGCAAGGTTTCTTAAAATTTCGTAGGTGTGTGTTGCATGAAACTTATGATTTGGGATGTCTAGTTGCTATTTGGGACTTTTTTTTTAGCTAGATTTCCTAATCTTTCGTAGGTGTATGTTGTCTGAAACGTATAATGTGGGATGCTTGGATTACTGTTTCGCACTTTTCTGAGCAAGGTTTCATAACCTTTCATAGGTGTATATTGTATGAAACCCATTATTAACTTTAATATTTTTGGGAGGCGGGGGATGATCCAATGCCTCATTGGGTTCATTTTTGCATATATTTTAATAAAGTTGAGTTTTAGTTTTCAGAAATATGAACATCCCAGTTTAAATACATCTGATTTTATTAATAACATTTGATTTTTTTTAATAAAGTTGGGTTTTAGCTCGAGGAAATACGAACCTCCATGTTTAAAATGCATATGATTTTTTAATAATATTTGATATTTTAATAAAGTTGGGTGTTAGTTTTCGGAAATAAGAACACCGAAGTTTAAAATACATGTGGTTCTATTAATAATATTTGATTTTTTTATAATTTTGGGTTTTAGTTTTCAGAAAAAAGAACACCAACGTTAAAAAATACATGTGATTTTATTAAAATATGGTTTTATTAATAATATTTGATTTTCTTATAAAGTTGGGTTTTAATTCTCAGGAATGAAAACATCCATGTTTAAAATACATCTGATTTTATTAATAATATTTGATTTTTTTTCAATAATTAGGTAAATTTTTGCATTTTTTTAATACAGTTGGGTTTTAGTTTTCAGAAACATGAATATCCCAGTTTAAAATACATCTGATTTTATCAACAACATTTGATTTTTTAGTAAATTTGGGTTTTAGTTTCAAGATATACGAACTTCCACGTTTAAAATACGTCTGATTTTATTAATAATACTTGATTTTTCAATAAAGTTGGGTTTTAATTTTCAGAAATAAGAACACCCGCGTTTAAAAAACATGGATTTTATTAATAATATTTGATTTTTTAATAAAGTTGGGTTTTAGTTTTCAGAAATAAGAACGTCCATGTTTAAAATAATCTGGTTTTATTAATAATATTCTATTTTCTAACAAAGTTGGGTTTTAGTTTTCAGAAATAAGAACATCCATGTTGAAAATACATCTGATTTTATTAATAATACTTGATTTTTTTTAATAAAGTTGGGTTTTAATTTTCAGAAATATGAACATCCCAGTTTAAAGTATATTTGATTCTATTCATAACATTTGATTTGTTTTAAATTAAGCTGGGTTTTAGTTTCAAGAATTACGAACATCCATAGTTAAAATACATCTGATTTTATTAATAATATTTAATTGTTTAATAAAGTTGGGTATTAGTTTTCAGAAATAAGAACACCCCCGTTTAAAATACATGTGATTCTATTCATAATATTTGATTTTTTAATGAAGCTGGGATTTAGTTTTCAGAAATAAGAACGTTCAAGTTTAAAATACTCTGGTTTTATTAATAATATTTTATTTTCTAACAAAGTTAGGTTTTGGTTTTCAGAAATCAAAGCATCCACGTCGAAAATACCACTTATTTTATTATTAATATATGATTTTATTAATTGATTTGTGAATCAATTTTAAGAATTGCGAGAATATCTGATTTAAATAAACCTGATTTTATTAATCTTATTTGATTTTCTTTAAAGTTGGGTTTTATTTTTAAAAAATATGAACACCTGATTTTTTAATAAAGTTGGGTTTTAATTTCCAGAAATGCGAACATCCCCGTTTAAAATACATGTGATTTCATTAATAATATTTGATTTTTTTAAAAAGTTGTGTTTTAGTTTTTGGAAACAAGAACACCCACGTTTAAAATACATGTGATTTTATTAATAATACTTGATTTTTGTAAAATAAAGTTAGGTTTTAGTTTTCTGAAATTTGAACACCCGCGTTTCAAAATACTGACTTTATTAATAATATTTGATTTTTTAATAAAGTTGGGTTTTATTTTCCGGAGATAAGAACATCCATGTTTAAAATGCATCTGATTTTATTAATAATATTTGTTTTTGAATAAAGTTGGGTTCAGAAATAAGAAAATCTATGTTTAAAATACATCTGATTTTATTAATAATATTTGATTTTTTTAATTAAGTTGGGTCTTAGTTTTTAGAAATATGAACAACCACGTTTAAAATGCATCTGATTTTATTAATAGTATTTGATTTTTTTAATAAAGTTGGTTTTTTGTTTTCAGAAATATGAACACCTCCGTTTTAAAATACATATGATTTTATTAATAATATTTGATATTTTAATATAGTTGGGTTTTAGTTTTCGGATATAAGAATATCCACGTTTAAAATACATATGATTTTATTAAAAATGCTTGATTTTTTTAATAAAGTTGGGTTTTAGTTTTCAGAAATAAGAACATCCATGTTTAAAATACATCTGATTTTATTAATAATATAGGATTTTTTAATAAAGTTGGTTTTTAATTTCAGAAATATGAACATCCCAGTTTAAAGTACATCTGATTTTATTTATGACATTTGATTTTTTTTAATAAAGTTCGGTTTTAGTTTCAAGAATTACGATCATCCATGTTTAAAATACATCTGATTTTATTCATAAAATTTTGTTTTTAATAAAGTCGAGTTTTACTTTTCAGAAATAAGAACATCCAGGTTTAAAATACATCTGATTTTATTAATAATATTCTATTTTTGAATAAAGTTGGGTTTTAGTTTTCAGAAATAAGAACACACAGAAATTTTCTCAAAGACAAGAAAAAAGTTACAGTTAAATTCTAATTTTTTCTAAAGAAAATAAAAAAGCTTCCTCTTCAGTTCTTAATTTTCACAAAGAAATAAAAAAATTTAAGTTCGGTTCTAAACTTTTCCGTAGAAGATAGAAAAAAGTTATACTTTGGTTGCGAATATTCCACATGAAGACAAGAAGTTCCACTTTAATTCTAATTTTTCTCAGCGAAGTGAAGAAAAGTTCAAGTTCTCTTCTGAATTTTCTCAATGAAAAAGAAATAAGTTACAGATCAGTTCCAATTTTTTCCTAAGAAAAAAAAGGTTCCACTTCAGTTCTGATTTTTCTCAAAGAGATGAAAAAGTTCTGTTCCAAATTTTTCATAGAAGATAGATAAAAGTTATACTTTGGTTGTGAATATTCACCATGAAGATAAAGAGTTCCACTTTAATTTTGAGTTTTGTCACAGATGTGAAACAATTTTCAAGTTCTCTTTTGAAGATAAAAAGTTCCACTTTAATTCTGGGTTTTCTCAATAAAGTGATGAAAAGTTCAAGTTCTTTTCTAAATTTTCTCCAATGAAAAAAAAAGATAGAGATAAGTTCTAATTTTTCCAGAGAAAATAAAAAGGTTCCACTTCGGTTCTGATTTTTCTCAAAGAGGTGAAAAAAATTATCTGATTTTTCTCAAAGAGGTGAAGAATATTCGCCATGAAGATAAAGAAGTCCACTTTAATTCTGAGTTTTCTCAAAGATGTGCAAAAATGTTCAAGTTCTCTTCTGAATGTTTTTAAAGAAGAGAAAAAAAGTTAGCTCAATTCTGAATTTTACCAAAGAAGAGAAAAACTTCTACTTCAGTTCTTAATTTTTGAGACATGAAAAAATTTTAAAAGTTCTGTTCTAAATTTCTCCATAGAAGATAGAAAAGAAGTTACAGGTTAATTCTGAATAGGTTTTAGGAGGGATATTAAGAAAGAAACGTGTATTGAATTTTTAAGGTTAATTTAGACTATGTTACGTGCACGCAAGTAACCTAGTAAAATTTAGAATTAAAGTGGAACTTTTTATCTTAATGAAGAATATTCGCAACCAAAGTATAACTTTTTTCTATCTTCTAGGGAAAATTTAGAACAGAACTTTAAATATGTTTATGTCTTTGAGAATATTAAGAGCTGAAGCGGAAGCTTTTTCCTTTTCTTTAGAAAAAATTGCAATTTAACTGTAACTTTTTTCTTTTCTTTGAGAAAATTTCTGTGTGTTCTTATTTCTGAAAACTAAAACCCAACTTTATTCAAAAATAGAATATTATTAATGAATCAGATGTATTTTAAACCTGGATGTTCTTATTTCTGGAAACTTAAACTCGACTTTATTAAAAATAAAATATTATGAATAAAATCAGATGTATTTTAAGCATGGATGATCGTAATTCTTAAAACGGAAACCCAACTTTATTAAAAAAAAATCAAATGTTATAAATAAAATCAGATGTACTTTAAACTGGGATGCTCATATTTCTGAAAATTAAAAACCAACTTTATTAAGAAATCAAATATTATTAATGAAATCAGATGTATTTTAAACGTGGGTGTTCTTATTTCTGAAAACTAAAACCCAACTTTATTAGAAAATCAAGTATTATTAATAAAACCAGATGTATTTTTAACTTGGATGTTCTTATTTCTGAAAACTATAACCCAACTTTATTAAAATATCAAATATTATTAATAAAATCATACGTATTTTAAAACAGGGCGTTCATTATTCTGAAAACTAAAACACAACTTTATTTTAAAAAATCAAGTATTATTAATAAAATCACATGTATCTTAAACGTGGTTGTTCATATTTCCGAAAACTAAGACACAACTTAATTTTTTAAAAAAATTCAAATTTTATTATTAAAATCAGATATATTTTAAACGGTGATGTTCGTATTTCTGAAAATTAAAACCAACTTTATGAAAAAATTCAAATATTATTATTAAAACCAGATGTATTTTAAACATGGACGTTCTTATTTCTGAAAACTAAAACTCAACTTTATAAAAAAAATCAAATATTATTAATAAAATAAGATATATTTTAAACATGGATGTTCTAATTTCCAAAAACTAAAACCCAACTTTATTAAAATATCTAATATTATTGATGAAATCAGATGTATTTTAAAGCGGGGGTTTTCATATTTCTGAAAACGAAAACCTAACTTTATTAAAAAAAAGCAAGTATTATTAATAAAATAACATGTGTTTTTAACGTGGGTGTTCATATTTCCAAAAACTAAAACCCAACCTTATTAAAAAATCAAATATTAATAGTAAAATCAAATGTATTTTAAACGGGGGTGTTCGCATTTCTGAAAATTGAAACCCAACTTTATTAAAAAATCAGTTGTTCTTATTTCTGAAAACTAAAACCCAACATTATTTAAAAAAACAAATATTATTAATAAAATCAGATGTATTTTAAAAGTGGATGTTTTTATTTCTGAAAATTAAAACCCAACTTTATTAAAAAAAATTAAATACTATTAATAATATCAGATTATTTTAAACATGCATGATCTTATTTCTGAAAACTAAAACCCAACTTTATTAGAAAATCAAATATTATTAATAAAACCAGATGTATTTTAAACATTGACGTTCTTGTTTCTGAAAACTAAAACCCAATTTTATTAAAGAATCAAATATTATTAATAAAATTATATGTGTTTTAAACGGGGGTATTCTTGTTTCTGAAAAATAAGACCCAATTTTAATAAAAAATCAAATTTTATTAATAGGATCAAATGTATTTTGAACGTGGGTGTTCTTATTTCCGAATATTAAAACCCAACTTTATTAAAAAATCAAATATTGTTAATAAATCATATGTATTTTAAACTTGGATGTTCGTATTTGAAGAAACTAAAACCCAACTCCATTTTTTTTTAAATCAAATATTATTGATAAAATAAGATGTATATTAAACTGGGATGTTCATATTTCTTGAAACTAAAACCCAACTTTATTTAAAAATATGCAAAAATGTACCCAGTTATTAAACAAAAATCAAATATTGTTTATAAAATCAGATGTATTTTAAACATGGATGTTCTAGTTTCTGAAAATTAAACCCAACTTTATTATAAAATCAAATATTATTAATAAAACCAGATGTACTTTCAACGTGGACGTTCTTATTTCTGAAAGCTAAAACCCAACTATATTACAAAAAATTAGACATTATTAATAAAATCACATGTGTTTTAAACGAGGGTATTCTTATTTCTGAAAAATAAAACCCAACTTCATTAAAAATCAAATATTATTAATAAAATCAGATGTATTTTAAACGTGGGTGTTCTTATTTTCGAAAACTAAAACCCAACTTTATTAAAATATCAAGTATTATTAATAAAATCACATGTATTTTAAACATGGATGTTCGTATTTCTTGAAACTAAAGCCCAACTTTATTAAAAAATCACGTATTATTAATAAAATCTAATGTATTCTAAACGTGGATGTTCTTATTTACGAAAACTAAAACCCAACTTAAAAAAAAAATTTGCAAAAACGTACCCAATGAGGCCTTGCATCATCCCTCACCTCCCAAAAAAATATTAAAGTTAATATTGGGTCTCATACAATATACACCTGTTAAAGGCTATGAAAGGTAGCTCAGAAAAGTGTGAAATAGTGAACCAAGCATCCCAAATCATAGGTTTCAGACAAGATACACCTACGAAAGGATAGGAAATCTAGCTCAGAGAAGTCCAAAGTAGCAAACTAGACATCTCCAATCGTAAGTTTCATGCAACACACACCTATGAAAGGTTATGAAACCTAGCTAATAAAAGTCTAAAATAGTAAAAAAAACATCCCAAATCATAGGTTTCAGACAACACTTACCTACGACAGGCTAAGAAACCTAGGTCATAAAAGTGCGAAATAGTAAACCAAGCACCCCAAGTCATATGTTTCAGACAACACACATCTACAAACGTTAAGAAATCTAGCTTAAATGTGAATTGTTTAAGCTTTTAGTAGGTTTTACGTCATTCTAAGACATGTAAACAAAGTTGAAATAAAATTATCATGTTAAAAAAACAATCCCTTGGAGGTTGGGGAGAGAGGTCTTTTGAGGTTGAGGTCCTTGTTGGCTGGGGTCACTTGTGGCTGCGGTCCTTGATGGTTCAAATCCATAACCATCTCACTAATCCTATATTATGTACTTGTTCATTCTAAGACATGTAAAAAAAGTAGAAATAAAATGATCATGTTAAAAAAATTAACTACAAAAAAGGTATGAAAAATGAGGGGATGGGCCCAAAAAGTTGGAGGGAGGGGGCCCCTTGGAGGTTGGGGAGAGGAACCCTTGGAGGTTGAGGTCCTTGGTTGCTAGGGTCAATGATGGTTGCGGTTCTTGATGGTTCAGATCCATAACCATCTCACTAATTCCATATTGTGTACTTGTCTATTATAGCGACCACAGCCGAAAAGTAAAGCTAGGTCAAGTCACATGTCTCAAACTGTTTCACCCTAATTAATCCCCTAAAATGTCAATTAATCTCTAACGTTTCCTTTGTTATGGCAACTGTGCACGGATACATTTTAAATTCCTATGAAGCCTATTGATTTTTCTGTCATGAATTCTTACACAATCGAAGCTCTATAAGTTCAACGTATTTCATGTCTGTATCAATTACACATCATCCTGCCTGGAAATTAATGATAATATGTTATCAAGGTAAAATTGTGTCATAGCAGATAAAGAAGTTACGTAAAATTCAATGCTGAAATTCCAGGGAGTCTGGTGATGTAACACTCGTTAGTATTTCTAGCTCTCCGATTGGTCTAGAAAGAGAGTGTGGTCTTGCATAAATTATGTTAGCCCGAAATTAGAGAAGTTTCTCTACTATAATTACTAAGATGCAGTAAAGAAGTAAGAAAGTGACAAGTTTTACTATTAAACTGTCTATTTAGTATTTACATTGGAATTGTCGTACCACTAAACAAATGGCTTCGGGAAAATCAGCTTTTGATCTGGAATGCTGCTCTGATATGACGACAACGGACAAATTTATTCCTAATAGTCAACTGTTGGGCACATTTCGAGGAATGTGGAAAATAGGAAAAACATACGGATATTTAAAACAAGGATATTTACGAATGAGCAAATAGCATATATAGACACTTGAGGGCCTGGTTGGATCCAAGACCTCCTTCTATCGTTCTGGCCTAACTCTCGTGCATAGAAGAAGCTCCTTAGCCAGAATAGAATCGTAGATAAACAGAGTTTCCTTGCAAAAATGTTGTGTCTAAAAAATATCGTTTTTTTACTGGCTTAAAACTTCCTATAAAATTGTCAATTAAGGGTTAATTTCTTGTTACTACCATAGAATAGTACAAGACCTCCATCTAGCTGGTGCATTTGTACATAGTATTGAAACATAAGGCCATTTATGTCTCCGTAAATAATGTTCCTGTCTAATAATATGATTAGCTTACGAAAATATGTCATAAGAAAAAATCAATGGAATTCAAGGATATATTTAACACGTAAGTATAGGGCAGCAATCTATTTTTTCTCTTCAGTAGAGTAGAATTCTGACAGTAGAGCTAGATTCTACACAAAAACATGTATTTTTAACATATTTTGAATAAATTGTGACGGTTTTGCTGTCAAAGGTCGATTTTCTGATTAACTTCAAAAGAAAGCCTTCGATGCTTAAATAATTAATATCCTTTTACAAATTTCAAACGCATGCCTGACTGCTCATTGGCTTAATAGTGTCTCCTAGTTAAGAAATAATCTGAATTTCCAAAGGAAGAAAATATACTCTTTTAGGATAACACGTGCCCTTAAGGGGCTTTGACATCAGATTCCAGGCTTTTATGGGAAAACTTTTTAGTGGAATAAATCAAAGGTCATGGATGAACATCTTCACATAGGAAATCTTTGAATAAATATATTGAATAATAACCAATCGCATTAATAATCCTTTTACCGTTACCTTTATGTCCTGTTTTAAAAATTTAACTTTAACTTTTGTGTAACAATGCTTAAAGAATGACAATCGTCCCTTAAAAATTGCACCCTTTAACAACATTTCTCAGGAAGTTGGGGGAGGATTTGGGATATCAGAAATAAACTTTATCTTCATCATTTTCACTGTTATCAAGGGGTTAAATGAAAAGATATTTTTACAATGATATCCTCCATGAGTCCTTTGAGGAAAGGAGAAGAGTAAGAGGTCCCCCCCCCCCAGGAAATGAGAACATATTTAAAAAATTGGAAATGAAAAATATTAAAATTTAAATCTTGGTAAAATAAAGCTTCTGGTAGCAGCCCACCCACACTAAAAAGTTTTCTAGTGATACTCACTACCTTCCCCCCCCTCCCTCGACCTTTTGTGCATGTAAGCACATCAATTCAAACTTTTATGCTACACCTATAATATATCTTCAAGAAAAAGGGAGCTATCACCCTTTAGCAGCCATGTTACGGGCTTAGTCCAAGACAATTCTTTCGAATAAAAGGAGATTAGACGTAAGATTCTAGCCCCCTCCCCCTTCACTCCTATATTTATCTAAGAAATTCAAAGAAAGTCCGAATGCTTGAGCGTTTTGAGAGTTCACAACTCTTTAAAGTTCAGGCATCCTCCCCAGCACAAGGTAACTGGCTTTCCTTCATAATATCTTATTCACGGTCATACACCATTGTTCATAGCCTTTATGCTAAACGCCGTCTCGTTCTTTGCGCTAAAGTTTGACACTTTCTCACAACTCTATTTTTTTTTAACAATAAAAACTTTAGCGTAAAGAGCGAGACGTTGAGGAGAGGACAGTGCCTTTCATATACGAAATAATTTCTGTTCGTTTTAAGTTTTAATGTCGCTCCTTACTTTTAATTAAAAAAACTGGTTCTCTTATTTAATTGCGGATAAGAGCTTGAAATCTCTACTGTATGGTCTCTGATACGTTGAACCTGATGGTGTGATTTTCATTAAGGTTCTATGACTTTTTGGGGATGTTTCCCCCTTTTTTCGAAAATAAGGTAAATTTTCTCAGCGTAACTTTTCGCGAAACTTTTGATTGGTAAGAGTAACCTTGATGAAACTTATATATTTGAAACCAGCATAAGAATCTGATTCTTTTGATATACTTATTGGCATCAAAATTCCGTTTTTAGAGCTGCGGTTACTATTGAGCCGGATCGCTCCTTACTTACAGTTCGTTACCACGAACTGTTTGATAATTCTCATCAAGACCGCTCTACTTTTTTTTAGTGTTATCTTTTTTTTTCAAAAACAAGGCAACTGATCTCAGGCTCGTTACTTTTCGTGGGTAACATCACACTTAAGCAAATTTGAAATATTTGGAATCACCATGGAATTCACCATGGAATCACCAATGGAATCAATATTTGGAATTTCAGCAGTGTGGAAAAGCTTAGCTGTTTTCACCAATTTACTTATGCTTCCTTTTATCAACTCTGGGTCCTCGCCCCTCGGAATGCACGAAATGTACGATCTTCGGAGATATTAATTTTATATTTGGATCATTCTGATTAAAATAACTACCTTGAAATTATGATAAACTTATGTGCCTGGTCACGATAGTTTACCCAATTATTTGGTTTGGGAAGGCGGTCAGTAGCGTGACTGCAAGGTCAGCCAGAGTCGACCTAGTTTTAAATGTACCTGGAGAAACCTGGGGAAGGTAAACAGGAAGGGTGTGTGAAACTACAGGATGGTTGGCCCCCAACCCCCACTGCACGTCTTGTCTGACGGGCCAAGAAACGGAGATCAGCACCGCCGGTAGGGACTGTAAAGTCCAATGCCGCATTCTTTACCTTTTCTTGATGGGTTCTGGTTGTAAATCAAGTGCATCGTTGATCTTCAATCGCTTTGAACTCTTGAAAGGGGATTAGAACCCCCAATTTCTGTTCAAGTGATACCTATTCCGAAATTTTACTATTACTGGTTTCATGCAATAACCCTGAATTAGAAAAAATAAATAAATATACACTCATACATGACAAAAAAAATATGAGATTTTGCTTTTTAGTAGTTAGGAGCTTCAAAAATCCCAATAAATGGTTCTTGTGTTTTCGACGGTGCAATTTTCGTCAAGATCGTTCACCTGTACGGTGCAATTTTCTTTAAGTTCGTTCAGCCTTAGGGTGCTTCCTCCTTTTCTAAAATTATGCGAATTTACTTAAGCTTATGACTTTTGATGGTTAGCTTTGGACTTAAGAATATACATATTTAGCATCCACATTAAAATTAGATTCTTTGTGTCTATGCTGTTACAAAAATTCCTTTTTTTTTAAGAGTTTCGCTTACTATTGGTTCGATTTGCTCTTTATTTACAGTTTGCTACAACAAACTAGTTGATTTAGTTTTAATTTATAACTTTCCAGAATATTCTTTTCTTTTCATATTATTATTGGTTCTATGCAATCACTAATATCGTCTTCAGAGATGCTTAGAGTTTCCATTATATTTTATATAAGAGATTTCAAAGTGCACTTGAACGAAATTTGACGAGGAATTGAAAGTCAAAAACAATAAGTAAACTCATAGCATAGACAAATTATATAGGTATTGACTGCTTTATTGTCTAGGAGCGGGCAATTTGAAGAATTGTATCGGACTTGCAGCGGTAGCTGCAACCAACTAAGGAACGAACCATGGCCCATTAAAATTGAAAAACATGTTTTAAAAATCAAACAGTTCGTGGTAATCAAATGTAAGTAAGGAGCTATGCGGCTCAATAGTAACCGAAACTCTAAAAAACAGAAACTTGATAACAATAGATACATTCAAAGAATCTAATGCTGGTGATTATTCAAAATATGCAAAATTCATCAAATTTAGTGTTAACCATCAAAAGTTACGAGCTTGAGAAAAATTGCCCAATTTCTAAAAAAGGGAGGAAACAACCTCAAAACATCAAATGATCTTAATAAAAATGACACCAGCAGATTCAGCATACCAGGGAACCCTCCTGTAGAGGTTCCTATGTACAAAAATGTGGAATTTTTAATTTTTTGCTGAAAGAAAAAAAATTGATGCGTGTTTTTTTTTTCTCGGGGGTGATCGCATCAAACCAGTGAACGTAGAAGATCGGAAGAGGGCTCATTTGATCGAAAATCAAAAGTTCTAGTGCTCTTTTTAAGTTACCAAAAATTATTGGAGGGGAGTTAGCCCCCCTCTCACGCCAAATTTTTCCCCAAATTCACCCGATCAAAATTTAAAGATGGCCATTTTTTTCAGCATTGTCGAAAAACGTAATAACTAAGTCTTTGAGGATGACTTGACCCCCACAGATCCCGCGAGAAGGGCTGCAAACTTTAAACTTTGTCCATTGCTTACATATAGTTTAGGCTATTGGGAAGTTTACATGGTGGATTTTTCTGGTGGACGGGTGGGGGGGGGGTCACATTGGAGGATCTTTCCATGGAGGATTTTTTTCATGGGTGGAGGGAATTTTCTATGGAGGGGGAGTCGGGTTTCCCAACATTATTTAAAAATCAGTTATTTTTCATTATTTAAATCATTATTTAAAAATCAAGTTTTGTCAGCTGAATGGAAGGAGCAACATTAAAACTTAAAACGAACAGAAACTATTACTTATAATAATAACTATTACGTATTACGTATACATATATGAGGGGGTTGCTTGCTCCTCAATACCTCGCTCTTTACGCTAAAGATGAATATTTGTTACAATTGTTTTAAAATAACTATTAGAATAATATACTTTTTCAAAAGTTCTAAATAAAACTTTAATGTAAAGAGCGAGGCCTTGGGGAGGGGGCAACTCCCTCATATATGTAATAATTTCTGTTAGTTTAAAATTTAATGTTGCTGCTTACTTTCAATTTAAAAAGCTTTATTTTTATTTAATCAAACTGTTTGTGGTACCGAACTGTAACCTAAGTAAGGAGTGACCCGGCTCAATAGTAACCGAAACTCTAAAAAACGGAATTTTGATACCAGTAGATACATCAAAAGAATTGGATTCTTATGCTGATTTCAAATATTAAAGTTTCATCAAGTTTAGTCTTTACCCAACAAAAGTCTCGAGAAAAAATTTGCCTTATTATCGGAAAAAGGGGGAAACTCCCCCCAAACGTGATAGAATCTTAATGAAAATCAACCATCATATTCAGCGTATTAGAGAACCCTACTGTAGAGATTTCAAGCTCCTACCTGCAAAAAAGTGAAACTTTGCATTTTTTGCCAGAAGAAAGATCACGGATGCGTGTTTATTTGTTTTTTTTTTTTCCAGGGGTGATCGTATCGATCCAGTGGTCATGAAATATCGCGAGAGGGCTCATTCGAACGGAAATTAAAAGTTATAGTTCCCTTTTTAAGTGACCAAAAAATCGGAGGGCAAATAGGCCCCCTCCCACGCTCATTTTTTCCAAAATTCACCCGATCAAAATTTTGAGATAGCCATTTTGTTCAGCGTAGTCGAAAACCTAATAGATATGTCTTTGAGGATGACTTAATCCTCAACAGTCCCCGGGAGAAGGGCTCCAAGTTATGAACTTTGCCCAATGTTTACATAAGGTATTTGTTACTTTGAAGTATGCAGACGCTTTATTGTTTTAAAAAATAAAGTTGTGTGACAGAATCAAACTTTAGCGTAAAATGCGAGACGTTGAGGAGAGGACAGCCCCTTCAATATACGGAATAATTTCTGTTTGTTTTAAGTTTTAATGTCACTCCTTACTTTCAGTTAAAGAAACTTGTTATTTTTTTTTTTTTTTATTTTAGTCAGAAACGATATGCTAGACAGAGATGACAGGGGACATAATTATTCTAGTTTTAGACAAGTGGCAGGTCTGAGCTGGTTGTTAAACTAGCCCATTTCATTTACAAAACTTAACTTTTTCCCCTTTTTTGTTGAGGATAAGGAGTTGCCTGGACTACATGGAAATTCTCGCAGGAGTAATTGATTTGATAAAATAAAACATATCCCATCTTACTGGGACAAATGTATTTCAAATCAACATAGAACGTCAGTTACGAGCGAAGGGGGGTTTTTTGGTCTCATAATGTTTTTCGTCTCGAAGCTTCAGTATCTTACATTAAAGTGTGGTAAATGCATATTTCAACCTGATGTTTGACTTCAATCAAAGTTAGTATTTATATATTATACCTTGTTAAAATGAACATAAATAAAAAATATTGGTCATTATAATTGGTGAATGACAAACAGGGTCTTGACCTAATACCCCTGCCCAATTTCACAAAGGTAGGAATGTATAAACCAAAAATGGTTTGAAACTCCTTTCTTCATTTCTTTAAAGTCTCGTATGGGGAATTTCGATAGGCATAAACTTGTCTCTCTTGAACAAATTAGAATTATGTTAAAATCTCCAACCACTTCTTCTTATATTTTGCTTCAAATTCACTTTAAAATCCCTGTGTGTTTTTGGTAGATCGAAATTTGACTCCTCGACTAATCGAGACTAATCGACTCCTATTAGTCTCGCAAGATGCTATTAGAGCTCGTATATGTAAGTTGCATTTAAGCAATCATGCAAAAAGGAAGCATTTAGTACGTAAATGTTCTAAACTTTTTTTTACCGCATAAATTTGGTAGATCGATATTTGCTTCGCATAAAAGCCATGGCAGAAAACTGTCAAAGCAAAATAGAACCCGACGTAAAAGTAACAATTCGTGGTAACGGAGCGAAGCGGCTCAATAGTAACTCAATAGTAAACTGTAAAAAGCGGAATTTTAATATCAATAGATATTTCAAAAGAATTGGCTCATTATAGTAATTCAAACCATATAAGATTCATTAAGTGTAATTTTACACATCGAAGGCTACGAACCTGAACAAATTCACTTTATATTCGGGAGAAGGGGGAATTCCCCCTAAAAGTCAATGAATCTTAATGAAAATCACACCATCAGATTCAACGTATCAGAGAATTCTATTGTAGTGGTTTCAACCTTCCACCTTCAAAAATGTAGAATTTTGCTTTTTTTATCCCAAAAGACAGAAAACGGATGCGTGTTTATTTCTCCAGGGGTGATCGCATCGAACCACTAATCATAGAATATCGGACGAGGGCTTATTCGAATTGAAATTAAAATTTGTAGTGCATTTTTTAAGTGACTAAAATGATTGGAGGGTAGCTAGTCCCTTTCCTAAGCCCCTTGTTTCACCAAAGTAGTTCGATCAAAATTTTGAGATAGCTATTTTGATCAGCATAGTTGAAAGGTCCAATTAATATGCCTTTGAAGATAACATGACCCCCCAAAGTCCCTAGGGAAAGGAAAAGGTCTTTAAGTTATGATATTTGCCCTTTGTTAAAGTATATATTTCTTATTGCGAAGTATACATACATTTTTCGGGTGGAGGTTGAATTTTCTGATGGGGAATTTTCCTCGGTGAGATTTTTCCATGAAGATTAAAGTTTTCGGGGGGTAAACTTTTTAGGGGAAATTTTGCACTGGGGGAATTTGCCAGAATTCCTAAAACAAATTATCTTTATTTGTCTCACTTCCTCTTTGTTGATTCAATTTTACATGTGGAGATGTTAATAGTAATTGGCCGGGGTAAATTTTTACCAGGATTGAATTGTTTAGATGATCTTTCCGTGGAGATGGAACTGGATTTCCCAGTATTGTTTAAAAAACGATCAGAAATGAAATAAAAAAAAAAATTTCAACTGAAAGCAAGGAGCAACATTAATGCTTGAAATATAAATAAATTACTACGTCTATGAGTGGGTTGCCTTTCCTTAATACCTCGCTCTTTACGCTAAAGTTTGACTTCTGTCCTAGTCCTCCAAGAGCGACTCCTGAAAAACAAGGGTCGGTTAATTATAACAATAGGAAGCATTTTTAAAAGTACTAAGAAACCTTGGCGTGAAGATCGAGGCATTGAGGAGGAGCTTCCCCCTTCAAATAGGTAATAATTTCTGCTCATTTAAAGTTTTAATGTTGGTACTTACTATCATTTGAAAAAAAAACTTGTTTTTATTTTATTTTCAAGAAACAAAACAGATTGAAATTATACTGAAATACATACAAGAACTGCAATGACAAGTAAAGTTAAACTTTAATGAAAATTGTTGAATAGTCGAATAGTTTTAAACAGACCTTAAAGCTGTCCATTATTAGGTGTATTCCTTGCAAAACACCAGCTTTCATAAATAGCAGATGGGAGCATCTATGTTAAATAGAAGATGGCAGCAGACATTGCACGCCGAATAAAGGTAAATAGACAAAGAAATAGCTGTTTATTTTGTGGTGGCGTATTATAAAATATAACTTTTGTACAGTGTGTCACATAAATTCTGGAAATGTTGCAAATAGATATATTTCAAACTATTTTTCTTAAAAATCTTCTTCGTAGGCTACACTGACTTAGGTGTTACAATCGTTAAAGACATACGCCCTATGCCCGTAATTCTAATGTCGGTCCTACTGGATCAATTTTATAAGGTTATCCCATCTTGAGACCCTAAAACTATCCTTATATCTGTGGACGGTGGGCATTTGAATCGATCACGGTTAAGTCAACCCCGTTCAACTCATTTCATTTAACTTAATACTCGTTCAAATTAACCCACCTCTAACTTAGCCCCCATTCAACTTAACTCTCATTATGCTCAATCTCCGTTTAGATCAACCTCCATTTAACTTAAGCCCCATTTAATTCAACAAAACTCACCCTCATTCGATTCAAATTCCATCGGTGTCAACCCCATACAACCTAACCCCGCTTAACCCAACCCTGTTGGTTTCTGATTTTTGGAACCTCAGCCTTTTTAATTTTGAAAGTCGTTTTCTATGGTCCTCTCCTACCCGAGTACTTCTACATAGATTTATTGTTTTGTGTCAGTCGGGGTTTAAAACTCTTAAAGTTTTCGTTCATACTGAGATTGTGGAATGTAAAATGAAATTATTCTCGGCTATTTCCCGAATCAGGGTTGCAACTGTAGATGCAAGAATCTGTGCAAGAGCTATGAAGAATCTTCTTTACAGCATCTTAATAGGAGAAATACATTAAGATATTATCATTATTTTATTTATGCCCACTACAGGTAGCGGAGTAAATAATCAACAACAACAAAAAGAGAGAACACTTCATATAACTACATTGCACACATAAAGTTTAAGCTTAATCATACTTAAGCCATGTCAGCGGAGAAAAATACAAGTGCGTCAGGGTTTTGGCACGAGCACTGCTTTCAATTTCTTCGCATTCTGCAGTATGGTCAATAACTCCGAACATTCGACATAAGGAGGTATTGGACGTCCAGGGCACGATTCCTACAGATATTCTGCAAGCTTGAAGTATTTAGTATGAAGTTGTCGTTTTTCGGACTGTGAAAGCAGATCAAATAAAGGGGAAATGTAAAGAAAATGTGGTGTTATCATTGCGTTAAAAAGTCTCTCCAGAATCCTTTTGCTCACGGTATTTTTCAGAGCTACCACTTTTGCGTACGCGGTGCGCATGCGACGATATGTCGAGGACAAAACCAGGTCGAGCAGCATTCTAATGTCAGATACGTACTGAATTCCGAAATACTTTATTGTCTCTAATCGTGCAGTAGTAAGTTATATGCTGATTTCAATCCTACGCCTGAGGCATGAATATACAGTGCAGTTTTACCGGTATATAGGCTTACCACGGTCATTCATCTATTACTAGAACATGTTTTTCCAGGTTCAATAGCCAAAACTCGACTTCGTCATATCACATTTTCAAAGATGGTCGCGTTGTAAAAATACTGATTTTCACCGGTATATCATGTTTTTTTTTAGTATATATAAAGACGCAATTAGTCTTTCTGGATCAGTCAAAAAAACAACTTGTAATAACCTGTTTATAGTTAAATTTATTCATTTTCAATGGAGAACTCTAAAAGAATCTTGATGGTAAGTAAATATTTATTATTCTTGAATTATCATAATAAAAACAGATCCTTTTTGTATAGTTACATTTAACTATCTCATCATGTTGATTTTCTGATTGACAACGGGCTACATGAGCAGTGCGTAATTCAAGCGCTTTGTGCCAGCTGTTCAGATATTTTAACTAAAAAGGGTTCTTGACTAGCTTACAAAAAAATATCTCATATCTTCGTAATTGAAAAAAGTCGTAGCATTTTTTCTTTTATCCTGTGTTAGGGTTTGGTATTGTGGAGTGGGGGAAGGAGGCTCCCCATTAATATTCTGAATAAATAACAAACGGACTAAATAATCGAAATTGTGATATTTCTTTATGTATCGTATTTAAAATATAGATACTTTAAGCTCCACGTATGAATGGCGTTCTTTTTTCTATGTTTTTATGATGATTGTGATTTAAGCCTATAAGGTTATAAGTTGCCATGCGAAAAAACTGAAAATTAATTTTTATTCTATAAAATTGATGGTCAAACTCCCGACCAAAAGCGATCAAAGTTAGATGACGGTTCTGACAACACTGACAGGCACCTAATACAATCTTTGAACTCGATAGACCAAGTGTAATCTGTTACGCGCCACATTCAGATGGACAAGGGATTTCTAATGACCTACCTGCAATTTCTAACATAAGTACATTTATCAAATAACCCCGTATTTTTTTATTTAGGTTTATAACGCACTTACAATTTTGCAAATTCCTTGTTTAAACAATTTACCTATTGTTTAACTTTCACGCATTGATTGATCATGGCCTCTATGTGGCAAAGTTATAAAATAATTCTAAAACCAAATCAACGCGTTTCTTTGGTCTAATGAGATGCAGAATGCTAGGAATTGATGATCAATTTTGTTATTTTTAATTGTTCAGGTGGTGGGACAAAGGTCTTTTATTTTAAAAGGTATGCTACGAATTGATGAGCACTTTTATTTCTTTTAATTGTTTAGATGCTGGGACAATAAATTCTTCGCCTCGGCTTGTATTTTATCATTTTGAAAGACATATCGCCGTAACATAGTTTCTTTTAATTGTTCAGGTGGTGGGACAAAACTTCTTCTTTTGCCTCGGTTTGTCTTTTGTCATTATGAAAGACATATCAACGTTTTTCATTATGACAATTTTGTCATTATGACAAATGGGAGAACAGAATTCAGACACAAGTGAGAATTAGATTAAGGATTGGTTGTTAGACCGTGGTTGTTTTCAGGGACTAGGGGTTATGGACTTCTACTGAATGGTGTCTTCACTACAAACAAGAGCATGGTAACTGCTCGTTTCTCTAATGGTAAAAGTATAAGGCCTACTGCGTATTTGGCGCTTTACTAAAAGGAATTATGTTAAAAATGTTTTTTTTTTTATTATTACAACATTAAAAATAAAATGAAAATTGCAGTGAAACCAGACCAGGATTTACCAATAGGCCCACTAGGCCCTGTGGCTTTTCCTATTCCCGAAGTTCTGGGGGTTTCCCCCAAAGTTTTGCTTAAACGGAGCGGCAAAAACATTTGGGCCTAGAAACATCAAAGCTTTAAATTTGGCCCTGGGTGAAACAAGATTTTGAGCAATGAACTTTCAGCAATTAATATTATTATATATCAAATATTCAGTTTAATTTTATTATTTTTTGTCAAAACTGTTTTTTTGTCAAGACACAACGATTTATTTAGTCCAGGTTTTTTATTTTAAAAGGTATGGTAGGAATTGATGACCACTTTTTTTTCTTTTAATTGTTCAAGTGGTGGGACAAAGGTCTTTTATTTTAAAAGGTATGCTAGGAATTGATGAGCACTTTTGTTTCTTTTAATTGTTCAGATGCTAGGACAAAAACCTCTTCTTTTGCCACGGCTTGTCTTTTATCATCATGAAAAACATATCGCAGTAACTATTGTTTCTTTTAATTGTTCAGGTGGTGGGACAAAAACTTCTTCTTTTGCCTCGGTTTGTCTTTTGTCATTATGAAAGACATATCGCCGTTTTTCATTATGACAATTTTGTCATTATGACAAATGGGAGAACAGAATTCAGACACAAGTGAGAATTAGATTAAGGATTGGTTGTTAGACCGTGGTTGTTTTCAGGGACTAGGGGCTATGGACTTCTACTGAATGGTGTCTTCACTACAAACAAGAGCATGGTAACTGCTCGTTTCTCTAAAGGTAAAAGTATAAGGCCTACTGCGTATTTGGTGCTTTCCTAAAAGAAATCATATTAAAAATATTTTCTTTTGTTCTTATTACAAAATTGAAAATAAAATAAAAATTTCAGTGAAACCAAACCAGGACTTACCAATAGGCCCACTAGGCCCTGCGGCTTTTACTATTCCAGAAGTTCTGGGGGTTTCCCCCAAAGTTTCGCAAAAACGGAGCGGCAAAAACATTTGGGCCTAGAAACATCAAAGCTTTAAATTTGGCCCTGGGTGAAACAAGATTTTGAGCAATGAACTTTCAGCAATTAATATCATTATATATCAAATATTCAGTTTAATTTTATTATTTTTTGTCAAAACTGTTTATCCATTTTGGAATAAAAATTGCTTGATCAGAAAAAAAACACCCTGAAGCTTTATGGATCTTTAGTATTGGCAACGTTAGAGTGTTGGCATAAGAACTCAGTTCGTTTATCACCGTCTCTGTTGAACTTTTTCCCAAATATGTAACACAATGCTAGAGTTTTTGGCCTCTTAAGATTTTCATAAAAGTGTGTTTATGAACAAATTTTGAAAAAAATGTTGTAATGTTATACACTTTCCAAAAATTACTGACCAGTATCAACAAAAATATGTAAATATCTTAGGTCAAAAATTGATCTTCCAGACATCAGGCTAATTTTCTTATGTCCTTACTGCAGGAAGAGCAAAGGATAAGCTCAAATTTTTATAGCAATGAGGGAATTATTAAGCTTTAGTAGGCATAAGTGACACCATATAACTGCCCCTGGGCACCATATACACCATATAACACCATATGACACCATATAAGTGACACTATAAGTGACACCATATACCTCTACATACGTCTCAAATTCACTTCAAAAAACTAATTCAACCAAAATCACAAACAGAAATACTTGTAAGAGTGGGTGGCAGCCCTTTTGGACCCGAGGGAAATGCTCCCTTTTTCCATTCTCTATGTGTTTCTAGTTATTCATTCAAAGTAAATCGTTTTGTGGGACAAGAAAATCGTTACACATTCTAAGTGTTTTAAAATTTTTGTTTAACTGCTAGCACAGAACTTCCCATTCAAAAATTGAAATATGGATCGAGAAAATGAAAGCTACGTGGAACAATGAACATTTTGTTTCTGCTTTTTCTTTTTACACAGAAATGAAAGTCTTCTGCGTCTCACACAGTTCAAGTTCTAGCTCAAGGGCACGAAACCTTTTTTTTTCATCCAGGGGCAAGAATTAGCAGCGCTAGATAATGCAATGCCGTACGGTATTTCTCAATCCAGTCAAAGATAAACGCTTTACTTAAGATTCATAGAGTTTAGACCCTTACTGCTTTCTTATACTAAATTAAAATCAATGGCAAGGGCAAAAAAAGAAAATAATAGGACAAATCAAGGTATAACCCGCCATCCAATGAAGTCAAATCTGAAACGAATAAAAGTTATTAAAAAAAAGATAGCGCGCAAACCCAAATCGGAAAGACATTAGAAGTAGATTGTTGTTGCACTGAATCTGGATTTAGCTAGTTTTGGCACCAAGCTAGTTGACAGCCAAGTTAGTTATTCCCATCGATCAGGGACCTACCTTGTTTTTCAACCAAGCCAGGACTTCCCCAGTCCTTGTATTTAGCATAGACTTTGCCCGATTTTTATTGAGTCAGGAGGTGGATACCGATGTCAAATATCCTTACATGGTGCTGGTTGAAACAAGGTGCAGAACGCCTACTTTTTTCCTAAGAAAAACGGTGGCTGAAGGGCTGGACCACGGAGAGGTGGACGGCCAAATGTGTATCTCCAACAGTATATATTTGAGCTCTTTTCATGATTCCAGTTCTAGAAGTGTACTTGTTTTTGCACCGCTTCGCCGAATTCATAGCTTGTCAGGACATAACTTTTTTTTATGTCAAGTGAGGACTTAGCTTGTTTTTGCATCAAGTAAGGCTTAAACTTTTTAAACCAAGTTAGGACTCAGCCTGTCCTTGCACCGAGCATAGGTTTTGCTCGTTTTTCCTTCGAGTATACAAATGTATCTATGAAATCCTTGTGTGATTCGGGTTTAAACAAGGTGCAAAACTTTTACCTTTTTCCTAGAAACCGGTGGCTGAGAAGGAGGCCCAAGGAGAGGTGGAGAGCCTAATCTTTACCTCCAACTGTACATATTTGAGTTCATTTTGGTATTCCAGAAAAGTGCAACATCCCACCTTTTTTGCTAAGGTGTATCTATGAAGATTGGACCATTTATATAATTTAATTATATAAATACAGGCCACATGAGCCTTTGGGGGAATAATAACATGTATCATTGCATGTGTATTTAATGAACAATAAATCTTATCTTATCTTAATGCCCCTGAACCTACAAGTGTTATGGCTGTTGCTTCCTTGGATGAAACTATTTGACTTTCCAATTAATCACGTTTAGCCCTTAAAGGGGACACAAGGATTTTAATTTTCGATTGAATGTGTGCCCTTTCAAGTTTCCAAGACAATCTGTTACTAATCCTTTACAAATTCAGTACTGCTCCATTGACTCTGCCTCCTCAATAAATAAAGCATAGAAAAAAAAGGTTAAAAAAATAACTTGTTGACCAAGAAAGGTTTTGGAACAAAATATACTTTGGAAAGCAAATGTCTCAGTGCAAAAAGCCTTTCACAAAAATACATACAAATAAAAAGATTGGGTAGCAAAGACCCTGAACAAAATATACATGGATAAAAACATTGATGAATAATTAGGGATTGGCCAAACAAAACCTTTGCAAAAGAGAACTTTACCCTACCCTTCCTCTCTCAAAGACAGCCTCGTTTTTGAAAGTTTGTAGGTGTAAGCTTTCGTATTGTGACGATAGAAATTCTATTGGCTATTTTTGGCTAGCTGTCAATTGAAGTTGATATTTTCCTCCCCAAAATACATCATCTTGCATATCGACTTTTCTGACTGAAACTAGTTACTTTCCAAAAATGAAAGTTCTCCCTGTGGAGGAAAGAAAAGAGAAAAGTTTCTTTGATTTTAAGTTTTAAAACCCATAATTAATAATTCATTTCCTATGTGTTTATGATATTTCTTAATGCTTAAGATATGTTTAAATTACGCAATAAACAGTATAAACAAGTTAGGCAGATAATCCAAAGAAAATAGTTTCTAACAAATGTTGGTAAAATAAACAACTGAACAAAAGTTAAATTTAACAGAATAATCAAATTTAAAAAGTAAAAAATTGTCAACTTAGAAGTTTAAAAATAATTGAGGGCTGCTTTCCTGTTTGTTCATTTGTACTTTACTTTAATGTTTGTTTGAAGTTTCCAACGCTGCTTTAGAAAATTGTTTACGTTTTGTAGTTTCCAAACATTTCTAAGACCAACACCATTCTAAAGAAATTCGTATCTTGGAGGAAAAAATATTTTTTTTCATAAAAATAGGTAAAGCATATTGCTTAACCTAATAAAAAAACCAAAACATTTTTATCAAATAGAATCATCAAGATAATTCTATCAACCATCTACCTAAAGTTTGTTTTCGTAACTGCAGGATATTCTCTGTCCCAACCTAGGCTTCCCCTGTCAAAAGAGCTGTAACAGTTACGTTTCACATCACTGCTTTTGAATGACCAAATAAACCTCTATAATAAGAGTCAAGGTCATATCCAGGGGGGTCGGAGGGTTGGGAGGTTTGAACCCCCCTTATCCGAAGTGTTTTACCGACTCGTAAAAATGTATCAAAAATGAATAAATTTTTACTAATTTGAAGTTTCTAGCATCTATTTATACCCTATAGGGATTTTAAAAATACTTGTTAATTAATTCATAGTATATATCTTATTAATAAATAGCAATAATCAGTCAATTCAAAAGGTCAAATTGTTATTTTGTAAGAAGGCAAGCCATTAAACTTGGGAATTTTGCAAAGAAATAGTCACACTTATTGGCTATTTATTTGGTCATGTCTCTGCTTTAAAACAAGGATTTCTCTCTCTCAAAAACATGGTTCACAACGCTCAGTCGTTAAACAGTTATTGATGTTGGAAGTAAAAGGTTGATGCTACTTTTCATGAATCTACATTCCGGGGATATTATTTTAAATTCAAACTAATAAGCAATTTTCTCATAATATGAATTCTCAAAAATACCTCTAACTGCTATGAATCAAGTCAAAAATCTAAAAATCAACTTAAAGAAGATAAACAAAGTGTCTTTAGTAATTAATTTTCTTCCATAAAGCCCTCACCAGAAATTCATTTAATTCAATGAAAAATCCTGAAAGACACTGCAATGCATTCCCGAAATTCGAGAATTTTCCCAAGGGGAAAAAAGTGCTGAAAGTTCATATACTTCAATGAAAATATTATGTCAAATAGTATTCTATCCAGTGTCCTAATCATGCAATAAGTATTGCTTTATATAGTTTACAATAATATGCAAAAAACTATCTTAGTTCATTATATCAATGAAATGTACTTAGAGAATCTTAAGAATTAAGCAGAGACTAGCGACCAAAACATTGGAATAAACCTGTTTACAAGTGTTGTGGCTTCTTTGTTGTTCAAACTAGTAAATTTTTTTTCCAGAGCTCATTTAAACCGTTGAAACTCTTAAATAGTATTTTTATAGGATAGCTTAAATGACCACTTTACAGGGAGAGACGGCAATTAAGTTTTCCGAAAAATTCGTCAAATTTGAGAAAGTGATCTTCGAGACATCGGCTCCGGAAATTGAGTAACCAAAATTGAATCCTTACTTCTGGTATTAGTTGTGCAAAATCAGCAATGAGTTGTAAGAATAATTTATTATGACATGTTTATATGATAATAGGCTTATCAATTGATTATATGTTTATTTCAAAAGTTTTGGTAAAATCTAAGAGCAGTAAAAATAAATAATCTAGTTCAATTTGGCAACTACTTAAATAAATTAGAGAACACACAAATTGGAACTTTTTTATGTATGCACTGGAAAATACTGGGTTTTAGCAATGTTGAACATATGCTTATATTGAAAATATCGAGAAAATGGACTTGATCAACTTCAACCTTTTGAGAGAGAAAGCGAGATCGCTAGATTGAGGAGTAGACCTGTTGATGGATACATATATTTTTAAATGGATAAGTAGAGGGCTAGATCGGTAAATAGATATATAAACGGGTGATAGATGGAAGGATGAGTAGGGAGAAAGATAGAGAATAAAACAGAGAGAGAGGCAAAAGATACAGAAGAATAGAGAGGTTGAGACTAGTTTGATTCATTCAATGAAATTTTAAAGCCTGGTGAAGCAGTCAGTAATTTTGTTCCCATAGAACCAAGAGAATGATCCTTTAGGCTTCAAGGTATTAGTCAAAATTTAGCCACCTTAATATTTAGTGCAAATATTTTCTGTCACACAAGATTTTCTCGCAATAGGACAGGACGGCTACCCTTGACTCTCAGAGGTAAGTCCCCCTGAGCCTTTCACACTATTAAATAAAAAAAAACAAGTTTTTTAAACTGAAAGTAAGGAGCGACATTAAAACTTAAAACGAACAGAAATTATTCCGTATATGGAAGGGGCTTTCCCCTCCTCAACGCCTCGCTCTTTACGCTAAAGTTTTTTTTTTGTTTTAAAAAATAAAGTTTTGAGACAGAGTCAAACTTTAGCAAAAAGAGCGAGGCGTTGAGGAGGGGAAAGCCCCTTCCATATACGAAATAATTTCTTTTAGTTTTAAGTTTTAATGTCGCTCCTTTCTTTCAGCTAAAAAAACTTGTTTTTTTTTTTATTTAATTTTTGAACGTTTTTGAATAAATGCAGGTTTTGATCTTGGCTCACCGTACATGAATAATTAAAAAAAAATTTGCATATTAATTTAATTTTATTTGGTTAGATGGCTTTCTCGAAACTTGTTTAATTTTATTTACGAACGTTTTTATTAGTAATAAATATACGTAACTTACGAAATAACTTACGTAACGAACTTCTATATTCATATATTTTTAATACGTATATTAGGGGGTTCGGCCCCTAATCAATACCTTGCTCTTTAAGCTGAAGTTCGAATTGTGTTCCAATTCTTTAAAAATGACCGCTTAATCAAAAAGGCCGTTAATTAGAATAAATAGCTCTTATGAAAGTACTGAAAAATCTTTGGCTTAAATAACGAAGTATTGACTTGGGGGAGAACCCCCTCATATACGTAATAATTTCTGTTCATTTTAAGTTCTAATGTTGCTTCTTACTTTCAGTTGAAAAAACTTGTTTTTTAAATTTAATTTCTGATCTTATTTTAAATAATGCTTGCAAATACGGCACCCCCTTCATAGAAATGTCCCTTACCCCAAAGAAACATCCTCCACGGAAAGATTCTCCCGTTAACACCCGCTTTCAGCCCCCCCCCCCCTACCATAAAAAAAATTATTTCTGAAAATGTCTGTATACTTCCCAATAACCAATACAATATTTAAGCAATGGGCAAAGTTCATAACTTGCAGCCCTTCCCCTGGAAACTGTGGGGGATTAAGTCATCCTAAAAGACATATTTATTAGATTCTCGACCATGCTGAACAAATTGGCTATCTCAAAATTTTGATCGGGTGACTTTGGGAAAAAAATGAGCGTGGGAGGGGGCCTAGTTGCCCTCCATTTTTTTTGGTCACTTAAAAAGGGCACTAGAACTTTTAATTTCCGTTACAATGAGCCCTCCCACCATGTTCTAGGACCACCGGGTCAATACGATCACCCCTGGGAAAAAGAAAAAAAAACAAACAAATAAACACGCACCCGTTATCTTTCTTTTGGCAAAAAATGCAAAAGTCCACATTTTTGTAGATAGGAGCTTGAAACCTCTACAGTAGGGTTCTCTGATACACTGAATATGATGGTGTGATTTTCATTGAGTTTCTATATTTTTTAGGGGGTCTTTCCCCCTTTTCTCGAAAATCAGCCAAATTTTCTGAGGCGCTTGACTTTTGATGGGTAAGATTAAACTTGATGAAACTTATATATTTGAAATCAAAATTAAAATCTGATTCTTTTGATGTATCTATTGGTATCAAAATTCCGTTTTTTAGAGTTTCGGTTACCATTGAGCCGAGTCGCTCCTTACTTACAGTTCGTTACCACGAACTTTTTGATTGCTGCATGGTATTATCAGTAAAAGCTAGATTGTTTTATGTGTTGGACCGTGTGACAGAACTGTAAGATACTTCTTAATTGTTGTATCACGTTGCTCTACCTGTTTATTACTCTTAGTCTTCGTTACATAGTCAATATTTTTCTTTTTTTATCTTAGTGTCATTGATTAGAAATACGGCATATGCGGCTATGGTACGAAACATGTACCTTGTGTGCTGCTGTCAGTCCCACAGTACCTTGAAATTTTGGACTTTTAACATTTGGTTACAGTTTTTCACGGTTCACTTTTCACACGATTTTGTTCACTTTTCACACATTTTTCACGCAATTTTTCATGTTATAAGCCGTCATTCCATTATATTTTCGTGGAAGTACATTTCCATACTCCTTCTGAAGTTTTCAATTTTCCTTTTGTTTTATTTTGGACTTTTAAACAGTTCTTTACAATATTCTACAGTTCACCTTTTCGTTTGAGCTAATTAAATTTCTAGCCATCTCCCTCTGATTCGTAAATGCATACTTACATTTCACTGTTTGCTGGAATCCAAATTAAAGTTTCATCACCCTTTTATAAGCCCACTCTATTTAGACTTCCTCTATTAGGCAGTTTTTCCCGAAATATATCTTCATAATCTTTATGAATTATTCAATTTTTCTTTTGTTCTAATTCTGAGTTCATCATAACAAAAACTCTTCACTGGGAAATGGCCAAACGTCTTAGAACAACAAACCAATATATCATTTAGCAGTCTTCAATTTCTAAAAGTGACAACCCCCTGGTGCCAAAGATTAACATTCCATATAATTAGTGCCATAATTTTCGCCGCAACAAGTTGAAAGGAAGTCAAGATAACTGGGTCTTTCTAATTGAAGTCCAATTAAAAATGTCACCCGAAAGTATTTGTAATGATTTTCTAATTGGAAATTACGACATGCCAAAGAATTTGATGGTGATTAAGGTTAGAAACATTTTGCACCGACATTAATGAGGTTATCAAAAATAGGTTGCCCCCGAAGAATACAGGGCCTATTTGTGTAAAACCTGGTGACTCAAAAAGTCATCGTTCTTTTTAATCACAATCGGGTTTCAAAAAGGTGAGGTTGTTTGTCTCTCCAGAAATTATATTTATTGTCGGTCTCGTTATGCAGTTCAGCGTTTGTCAACCCCAAGATGAGTTGGCCCAGTTTAAAAAGGCGAGACTATTTGCCCCTCCTCAAATAAGAAATAATGTGATTGACTTGCAAAAGTGCGCAACGACAATAAACAAACAGAATTAAAGTACGGTTTTTAAACGGACATGTAGGACAGTAATCTTTTTTTCTCTCTTTGCAGCTGCTGTTAAGAAATAGGTAATATAAATTTTCTGAAATAACGCATATGTTCAAAATATGTTGGCTAAAGCTTGAATAAGATAATTTTTATCAAGATTGACATTTTTTTTTAACAGAAGTTTTAAGCATGTTAACATAGAAGTAAACTTTTAGTCAGTTTCTTAGACTCAAGTGGCTAAACGCTTTACGCACAATGTATATATTGTTCTGACGGGGGAACATGATGAACATGATGCAACATACACTATTAAAATAGGAAAGAATTTATGGATCCAGGAAGGCCTGTTGTCACAATTTGCTTTAACAGGGATAGGGGACACAAATACTGGCTGGTTAATTACGCCCTAGAGCCAATATTAACTTGAAATAAATTTAACTCAGGATTTGACGACAAAGTGTAAACTGTATAAAAAGTATATTTATATTTTTGAGCAAAACGAATACGTTGAGATATATTTGAGGTGGGAACAGTTTTTAAATGACTAAAGTTAGTTTCAAGACTTTACTCATTGCCAGGCAGACAAATCCCCTCCCCCGAGGATCAATAATTTATGAAATGTATAACAAAAATGGGAGTAAACATGCAAATGTGGCAAAAACTAAGGTTTAATCAGTAGTGGCTCTTTTTCTCCTTCTATAGAAAAATTTCCTGATCTTGGACCTGTTCCAAAAACAAAATTAATAAAATAACGTCCCTAGTTACTACAAAGTTTGATTACTAGCATAAACACCTTTCAAGTTAAAAAGTGCTCGAACACAGAAATATTTTACAAAATGCAGATAATTTATATAATAGCTCAACAAATTCAGTTATTAATTAATCCATCTATTTTTATTAAAGCAAGAAATAAACGTTTGGAAGAAACACTTACAGATTTATTTCCTAAATGGCGTACTCTGCATGTCAAGTAAGCGTACGACCCAACTTGTGCTGTAACATTTACAGGTGAACTCGTATCAAAACTAGGTATCATCGACCTAGCTCCTGGTACTACAGATTCCGCTAGTGTCCAAAGAATTCCAAACACAATATATATCCGTTTTAACCTTGTAGTTGCTTCCATTATTTGCTTGTCACTACGTTCCTACTGTTGTAAAACTGCAGGCCAACTCCATGACTCTTAAATCAGAGCAAATATTCTCTGAAAAAAAGAATATTCATTTGGATATTTAGTTGATAAAAAGGTTAAAGGAGTACACGGATTTGCAGATGAATTTATTATCGCTTCTTAACAAAGAAAAGAGAAAAACAACGCAACCGCTTATAAGCTGATTATCTCTGGCAAAACTCAAGATCACCAGCTTTGCTTAATGAGCCTTCCACGGCAAGTTTGATGGGGCTTTCAGCAAGCAAGATTAGGCCTACTTATGCTTCCATTTCGGGAAAGAAATCCATTAGTGGATCATATTTTTTTGAGAAAATTTGAAATGGAACGAGCTGAACAACAAAACATACTTAGCTAAAAAATATTTGGTTGAAATTAAACCCTTATTTCATAAAATATGTAAAATACAAAAATAAATATAAAATAGATTTTAAATGCTTAAAATATAAAACAAAATGTTAAAATACTGCAAGCAAATGCACTAGCACAAATCCACTAATTCCTTTGTATCACTTCATAATACCGAGTTTCTCCATTTTCCTTAGCTCATCCAAAGGTTTCACTCGTCTGAAATTTCAAAAAATTTCTCAGCAAATTGTTCAGAAACTTAGAATTGAACACAAACTTCTATGCCGAAACCTTGCACAGAGAATACATTTTATAGTTTTTGCTCAAAATGTCTTTAAAAATGTCACACACCAAAAACGAATCGGAGGCGATAAAGTAACCAAAGGTTTCAAAGAGTATTAACACAAATCGGGTTGAGTCAGGATCCTTAACACCCCCTAGCCCTAGCAGAAGAAGTACCAGTCAGGATGCTGATGTTGTTTTCCCCATTCGTTTATGGATGGGCAAAACAATTAACCAACACGTGCGGTTATTAATGATAGCTACATTTACAATTGTAATTACAAATTGTAAACTGTAATTGTAATTTGTAAATGAAATTAAAATTTGGTTATCCAGACCTTTATAACGGTTTTAATAACTACAACTACTACTAATATTACTACTACTAACAACCCACCGCAGCACCAAGCCGCCCGACGCCAACACAGCTACGCACGCTCCTCATCCATCCCAATCTATTGAAAGCCTTCCTTTTTACACCCTTCCACGAAGTTCCCATTTCCTTTAAATCATTCTTTATGACGTCTTCCCACCCCAGGCAAGGACGACCTGCTTTCTGTTTAGCCCTAGACGGTTGGAAAAAAAAACAATCTTCGGCAATCTGTCATCCTTCATCCGCACAACGTGTTAATTTAATAGCCTTTATACAATTTGGACAACTCTTAAAGGTGCATTAACATTGAGATTGGGATTCTTTCATAATGCCAACAGCAAGGATATATTGTAGTACCGAGGAAATAAAATTAAAAACTTGTTTGCCCCCTGGACCAATCTCAGTTCTATTCATTCTTTAAAACTGGAATTCTCTAAAATTTCCTTATGGTCGTTTCAAAATTAAAAAGGTTTAAGGGCAGTATTCAGATTAGGCAGTGTTGCCATGTTGAGCCATGAAAATATAAAACAAATAATTTGTTAGATTTGGCACCCCTTTTCGTCCGTAAAAAATAAATATTAGCAATACGTATATAGAAGTTCGTTACGTAAGTTACTTCATAAGTAACGTATTTAATTACTAATAAAAAAGTTCGTAAACAAAATTAAACAAGTTTCAAGAAAGCCAAATAAAAGTAAAATTCACTTTTCGCATTTTTATCGCATTCTAGACAAGTACCCTTCAGTCAGAAATGACAAAAATAAATAAATAAAAAGTCGTCAAATAACGGATAAGAGTATTATGGGTTCTAGCTGATTGAGAAAAATTTTTTAGGCCTATTTTCATGCAAAACATTTTTGATTTTTTTTTTTTATTAAAATTACCTTTATCTAAAAACTTACGGGTGTCAGTTTCAAGCTTATAAAAGATGTCGCAACGTCATCCGTGAACCAATATTTAGGAGACAAGAATTTTTGGCATTGTTTTCCCTTTCTCTAAACATAATATTTAAATTTTCCCTGCCCTGTATAAACACTCCCTAAACCTTTCAACTCGATTTCCTCAGTCTTTCTCAATATATTACAGATATGTTATTCAAATAGCATGAGTCTAAACACTGTCTTTCGATTTAACTCACTATTTCGCTGTGAATAGATTTGAAGGTACACCGAGGCTAATAGTGCAGAAACATTTGGGTGGATGAGAGACACTAATTTTTCGGGCCCCTCATCCACTCCATCTATGCACCAGGAATAGATTGCAGTCCCACAAGGACTTATAGTGCCAAAAACTCTTCCTTCTCCCCCCCCCTTAAGTCACGTTTCGTGGCTCACCACAACCCCCCTAAATAAAAATGTCGAAAGTTTTAACTTGGCCCCAAAATCTATTCCTGGGATCTTAAAGATGAACATGTTTGGTTACCTGGTGACAAAAACTGTCTTCTGATTTACTTCGCATCTTAACGGTGAACAGACTATTTGTACTATGGCGGCTTATAGTGCAAAAACAATTATAAATTTAGGAGACCTCCATGTCCAAATCCTACTCATAACCCAAGTCCAAATTTTGGGTTCGTATGGCCCCCTTTTCATTCTCTGAAAGTGTCAGCTTGATAACCCAAGACAATCCTTAGATTTCGCAGATACGCTATTTTGATAGCCTGGCTATACATGACATCTCTTGATTTACTTTGTCACATAGAAATGAAAAAATTCAAATTCTCATTGGGCTTACAGTTCACAAACGTTTAACTGGATTGGAGACAAAATATTTTAAGCCTCCCTCCAAAATGAAACTTGGTCTCCTCCCCCCCCCCACTGAACTACCTGAAAGTTTCTACTGCATCCCCCAAATAGCTAGTGGCAGGACTATTCAGCAAATTTGTTTTCAGAGAAAGTTTATCTTAATCGGATAGGGGTCCCTTATTCGTATACAACAGGCTATTTGGTCCTTACTGTAGGCTAATGGTAATGATATAATTTATTTTAATGAGTAATTAATTTATGGTAATGAATTTCTTTAACTTTCTGATGTTCCTGAAAACTGAAGATCAGGAGTCATAAAACTCTACAAAACAAATAGAACGGAATTGTGAAGACTGCCTTTCCAGAAAGAACACAATGAAAGTCTTTTTGAGAGCAGCTGCAGGATACTTGATATTATATATATATATATATATATATATATATATATATATATATATATATATATATATATATATATATATATATATATATATATATATATATATATATATATATATATATATATATATATATATATATATATATACAATAAATTGATGTTACTCAAATGATAATAGAACGGGTCTTGGGCAAGGCTATTGAACTCGGGCACCCGCTGACTGCCCATAATGTGATGCATTATCCGTTCCCACTAAAGCTTATTGGCGTGATTGATGTTGTGCTGAAAGCACCTTTCCATGATAATAAAAATAGGATCACTGAGTCAAGAGCCGTTAAAATGAGAATTGGAGGGTTTGATGAAAAACAATTTGCTGACACCAACCCCTTTCAAACCGTTCCTGGGATATGCTACTGCGGATATGCTATTTTGGGGTTTTGACGTATTTCACCTCCCCGGGAAAATCGTCTCGCGGAAAATATCCCCGTGAAAAATCCACCTCCCCTTGGAAAGTTCCCCCAACGATTCCCATTGGGAAGTTCTCCCCATATGTAATATTAGGTATTCAAAGGGGAGTTAAGAAAAATAAACAGAATAAAGACGAGAAGGGACTCTGGAACACTAAAACTATATCTCAAAACACATGTAGAATATTCGGTGTAGAATCAAAAAGTTCATGGTAACGAGGTTTAAGTAAGGAGCGATCTGGGTCAATAATAACCAAAGCTCTAGAAGAATGAATTTTGGAAGCAATCTATGCATCAAAACAATTTGATTTTTGCACTAATTCCAGATAAATATAGTTCATTTAATTCAGTGTTAGATACCAAGCACTACAAGCCTAAGAAAATGTACCTGGTTTTCAAAAAATGGGGGAAACACACCCGAATGGCAATTGATCTTACTAAAAATCTCATAATATAAATGTTTTTACTTTTATAACTTTAATAAATCAAATAATATTAACATTTTGATTACTAAATATCAGTATATGTATATTAAACTGACAATGCACATTCAATTGTATTTTTTCAGTAAAGTACAAATTTTTTCTGGCCTTGGGAAGGCCTAGGGGTTTTGCAATGCTGATTTGTGGTAGTTTCACGCTTGGTAGATTATTTTATTTTATTTTTGCTCATTTTTTGTTTAATGGAGTTCTTTACTTTTCTTTGTAAAACTTATTTTGTGGAAAAAGTTTTTAAATTAATTTCTGTTCGTTTTATATTGACGTAATCTTTTCAGGGAAAAAGAAAATAATGCTTTAAATCCTTTGGTTTTTTAAGACTTTATAGTTTCGCCTGCTATTTGTATGCTGGAGAAAATTTTTCAGCATTTTTTATTAACATACACCCTTTTAAAAATCTGGACACAAATAGTACTGTTTAAATTAGTTTCATACCTCCTCTAGTTGACCTGAAATGGAAAACTTGATACCATTCGCAAAAAAATCTATTTACTTTCTTTGATAGCTTGGATACACTTACGCTATTTTGATTTGGTTAAATTTTAAGAGCAGAAATGAGAGGGTTGGCGAGGAAGGGTGGGCGTGGGAAGGTGGGAGTGGAAAAGGGATTAGTTGCCCTCAAATCACTTTCGACTATTAAAAAGGGCATCAGCCCTTTCTATTTTCAATCGAATGAGCCCTTTTCAAAGTTCCCACGACAACTCCTTCGATACGAAGTGTCCTGGTCTAAACAACAACAACAACAAAAAATAATATATTATACCCACTTCGATCTTTACTATAAAAATGTCAAGCCTTCCAATCACTTTCGACTATTAAAAAGGGCACTAGACCTTTCGATTTCCAATCGAATGAACACTTTTGGAAAGGACAACGCTTTCTATAAGCACCTTATATGCCCCCAGGGTATAAATTACAACCCTTACCCTAAGGTCTGTAAGGGTGGTTGTGATCCTCTAAGACCGAATTTCCAGAACTTTCAACTACGTTAAACAACATGGCTATCTCAAAATTTTCATTGGATGTGTTTGGGGAAATGGTGGGCGTGAGAGGGGCGGTAGTCGCTCTCCAATCATTTTCAACTATTAAAAATGGCCCTAGCTCTTTCAATTTCCAATCAAATAAGCCCTTTTGAAGTTTTTACGACAAAACTTTAAATAAAAATCTTATATACCCCAGGGCATCACTTACAACCCTTGCCCTGAGTTCTGGGAGGGGTGTCATTCTTAAAGACCTAATTTCCAGAACTTTCTACTATGTTGAACACAATGGCTATCTGAAGATGTTGATTGGATGTGTGAGGAGGAATGGCGGGCGTGAGAGGGGGGTTAGTTATCCTCCAATCACTTTCGACCATTACAAAGGGCACTAACCCTCTTAATTTCGAATTGAATGAGCCCCTTTTGAAGTTTTACGACAACTTTATCTATAAAAACTTTATATGCCCCCAGGGCAGAACTTACAGCCTTTGCCCTTGGGGCTCTGGGGGGTTTGTCATCCTTAAATACATAATTTACAGAACTTTCAACTACGTTGAACAAAATGGCTATCTCTTAACCTTGATTGAATGTTTTTGGGGAAATGGTGGGCCTAAGAGGGGGGTTAATTACTCTCCATTCACTTTCAACTATTAAAAAGAGCAATTTCAATTTCCAATCAAATGATCCCTTTTTGAAATTTCTATAACAACTTTCAATATAAACTTTATATGCCCCCGGGGCATAGCTTACAACCCTGGCACTGAGGGCTCTGAGGGGTTATCATCCTAAAAGACCTAATTTCAAGAACTTTCAACTACGTTGAACAAAATGGATAAATCAAAATTTTGATTGGATGTGTTTGAGAAAATGGTGGGCGTGAGAGAGGTGTTAGTCACTCTCCAATCTCTTTCAACTATTAAAAAAGGCACTAGCCCTTTCAATTTCCAGTTGAATGAGCCCTTTTTAAGTTTCTACACTTTCAATAAAAACCTAATACGCCCTCAGGGGATAACTTACAACCCTTTCCCTGAGGGCTGTTGGGGGGGAGGGGTTGTTATTCTTAAAGACGTAATTTCTAAAACTTTCAAATACGTTGAATAAAATGACTATCTTAAATATTGATTGGATGTGTTTGGAGAAAAGATATTCGTGAGAGGGGGGTTGGTTGCCTTCAAATCACTTTTGACTATTGAAAAGGGCACTAGCCCTTTGAATTTCCAATCGAATGAGCCCTTTTTCAAGTTTCTACGAAAAAGATTTCAATAAAAACCTTATATGCCCCCACGGCATAACTTATAACCCTTGCCCTGAAGACTCTGGGGGGAGTGTCCTGCTCAAAGATATAATTTGTGAATATATTTGTTCAGTAAAGACTGAACAAAATGGCTATCTCAAAATCTTTATTGAATGTAATTGGAGAAATGGTGGGCGTGGAAGGGGTGTTAGTTACTTTACAATTAATTTCGACTATTAAAAAGGGCACTAGCCATTTCAATTGCCAATTGAATGAGCACTTTTTGAAGTTTCTACGACAACAAGTTATATAAAAACCTTATATACCCATGGGCATAATTTACAGCCCGTGCCCTGAGGGCTGTGAGGGGGGGGGGGGGTTGTCATCCTCAAAGACCAAATTTCCAGAACTTAAAACTACGTTGATTAAAATGGCTATCTCAAAGTTTTGATTAGATGTGTTCGGGGAAAAGGTGGGCGTGAGAGGCGGAATAGTTGCCCTCTAATCACTTTTGACTATTAAAAAGGGTACTAGCCCTTTGAATATCCAATAGAATGAGCCTTTTTTAAATTTTCTACGACAACAACTTCTATAAAAAAAACCTTATATGCCCCTAGGGCATAACTTTCAGCCTTTGCCCTAAGGGGCTGTGGGGGACTGTCCTCAAAAACATAATTTCTATCTGGAAGTCAACTACACTGAACAAAATGGCTATCTCAAAATTTTGATTGGATGTGTTTCGGGAAATGGTGGGCGTGGAAGGGCTGTTAGTCACCTTGCAATCACTTTTGACTATTAAAAAGCGCAAAAGCAACTCAAATTTCCTATTGAATGAGCACTTCGAAGTTTTTACGACAACTTCTTCGATACGAAGTGCCCTGCTCTAAAGGAAAAAATTATTAAATAATACATTGTGCCAATGTTGTTCCTATGTACCCCCAGGGCATAACTTAAAACCGTGGCTCTGAGGGTTGTTTAAAAGTGTCCTCCTTTTTACTTAAGACCGGTTTCCCTTGAGGCTATTGACCATCCTCGCTCTTTACTGAAGCAGCACGATTGCGCTGCCTATGATTCCTGCCGTAGCTATCACTCTAAACCTTATATGCCCCCAAGGATTAACTTACAACCCTTGCACCAAGGCCGTATCCCGGGGGGGTTACCTGGTTTGACCCCCCCCCCTGAAATTTTTGTTTGACTCGTAAAAACGTAACAAAAATGGAGATAAACAAATTTTGTATACGTTTTTTGAGGTTTTTTATGACCCCCACCCCCCAAAAAAATAGTAAACCCCTCCCCCCCCCCCCCGAACAAAAATCCTGGATGCGCTTCTGCCTTACACTGAGGGCTCTGAGGGGGTTATCATCCTAAAAGACCTAATTTCCAGAACGTTCAACCACGTTGAACAAAAGGGATATCTCAAAATTTTGATTGGATGTGTTTTGGAAAATAGTGGGCGTGAGAGGGGAGTTAGTCGCTATCAAGTCACTTTCAACTATTAAAAAAGGCACTAGCCCTTTCAATTTCCAATTGAATGAGTCCTTTGAAGTTTCTACGACAACACTTTCAATGAAAAATTTATATGCCCCAGGGCATAACTTACAACTCTCGCTCTGAGAGCTGTGGGGGGAGGGATTGTCATCCTCAAAGACCTAATTTCCAAAACTTTCAACTATGTTGAATAAAATGGCTATATAAAATTTTGATTGGATGTGTTTGGGGAAAAGGTGGGTATGAGAGGGGGGTAAGTTGCCCTCAAATCACTTTTGACTATTAAAAAGGGTACTACACCTTTGAATTTCAAATCGAATGAGCACTTTTTAAGTTTCTACGGCAAAGATTTCAATAAAAACCTTATATGTCCCCAGGGTATAACTTATAATCCTTGCCCTGAGGGTTGTCGGGGAGTGTCCTCCTCAAAATATATTTCTATCTGAAAATCAACTGCGCTGAACAAAATGGCTATCTCAAAATATTTATTGGATGTGTTGGGGGGAATGATGGGCGTGGGGGGGGGGGGCTAGTTGCCCTCCAAACACTTTCGACTATTAAAAAGGACACTAGCCCTTAATTTCCAATCAAATGAGCTTTATTTAGATTTCTACGCAACGCCTTTTTTAAAAACCTTATATGCCCCCAGGGCATAACTTAAAACCCTTGCCCTTAGGGTTGTAGGGGAGTGTCCTCCTCAAAAAGATATTTTATATCTGGAAATCAACTACGCTGAACAAAATGGCTATCTCAAAACTTTGATTGGATCTGTTTGGGAAAATGATGGGTGTGGAGGGGGATAGTTGCCCTCTAATCACTTTCGACTATTAAAAAGGGTACTAGCCCTTCGAATTTCCAATCGAATGAGCCTGTTTTGAAGTTTCTACGACAACGCCTTCTATAAAAACCTTATATGCCCCCAGGGCATAACTCAAAACCCTGGCCCTGAGGGTTTTGGGGGAGTGTCCTCCTCAAAAACATATTTTCTATCTGGAAATCAACTACGTTGAACAAAATAGATATCTAAAAATTTTGATTGGATGTGTTTGGGGGAATGATGGGCGTGGGGGGGGGGGCTAGTTGCCATCCAATCACTTTTGACTATTAAAAAGGCCACTAGCCACTCTAATTTCCAATCGAATGAGCCCTTTCCGAAGTTTCTATGACAACTCCTTCGATACGAAGTGCCTGGATGAAGAAAATAAAACACATTGTGCCCACATCGTTCTTTATCTAGGCAGCGCTAGCGCGCTGCATAAGAAATGTGGAATTGGGGGCTACAAAAGGGTATCGGGGGCTACGAATTAATCGTCCATATCCCTGCATTTACACTAAGCCTAAATAGGGGTGGTGCGGGGCAATAGCCGCCTTAAAGCTACTTTGGACGGGAAAACCTTGTGATCTACGCCGACTGGACACATTATCGATCACAAGGCGTGAGCTGGTATCATATATTATAGTTGTCGGCAGGGCGTCACGTATGGGGGGAGGCGGACACCCCTCAATGTATTCAGGCAGTAGGATAAAAAATTGATCGGGTAATATAGTAATATGTTCGGTAATGGCTTTCTATTTTTTGAGGGGGGAGGTAAATGGGGAGACCGAAATATATCAGTAATAGTCGGTAGTTTACTGTCTCTTTTTTATTATTTTTAGGGTAAATCGGCTGATGGAAGTATATGACGTATATCAACGGAAGAAGGTCAGTCTCTATCGTTAGTTAAGTAAATAAACAAGATTTTCCAAATGAAAGTAAGGAACAACATGAAAATTTAAAACGAAACGAAATAATTCCGTAAATGAGGTTGGCTGACCTCTCCTCAATACCTCGCTGTTCACGCTAAAATCTTAAAATTCTTTGAAAACGATTCCCATTCAAATTGAACGATCCCTGTTTTTCAGTATTCCTGAAGAATTGTGAGTTAAAGTAAAACTTTAGTGTAAAGAGCGACCACACCTCATATACGGAATAATTTCGTTTCGTTTTTAAGTTTTATTGTCGCTCTCTACTAACAGTTGAACAAAGTTGTCTTTTTAATCCAATTTTTGGTTGTTTTTCAAATCTTAACGGGAAATTCCCATCCTGTTAAAATTCCATACGAAAACTTTCATCCCCACGAAAAGTTCTCTCCGTAGAAACCCCCCACCCCACTCCCCCCCAAAAAAAATTCTGTATATTTCCCAATAGTAAATACTATCTGTAAACATAAGGCAAATTGCATTACCTACATCCCTTTCCTCGGGGGCTGTGAGGGGTCATATAATTCCCAAAGGTATAGTTGTTGAACCTTTAAACTATGCTGAACTAGATGGCTATTTCAAATTTTGATTGGGTGTCTCTGGAGAAGAAAGGAGCGTGGGACTTGGGGGGGGGGGAGGAGGCTAGCTGACTTCCATAATTTTTGGTTACAAACGTGATCTTTCTTCTAGAAAACAAACATAATTCCAAATTTTTGTAGATAGGAGCTTGAAACCTCTACAGTAGAGTTTTGGGGTATTCTGAATCTGACTGTGCTATTTCTATTAAAATTACTCGACTCTTAGGGGTGCTTTTCCCCTTTTTCGAAAATCCGGCAAACTTTCTCAGTCTCGTCGCTTTTGATGGGTAACAAAAAACTTAACGGGTATTGTATACTTGGAATAGTATGAAATTCTCTTTTTAGAATTTTGGTTACTTTTGGGCCGAGTTGCTCCTTAATTACAGTTCATTACCACGAACTGTTTGAAACCAAAAAATGAAGTAATTCTAATAGCAATATCCCCCTAATCAGTAGGTGAAAATCACCATCTAGTCAGCAAATGTATTCCATCCCCCTAAGACATTTGGCTGATAACGCCGCTGGTCAATGCCGAACGAAGTCCAAGTTAAATAATTACTCACAACTCTTAGACCCCAGTCTCTTATCTCTGTTCACCTGCATAGTAAGGGTACATTCACCACTAATTTCATATTTTCAATATATTTTCTTAATTTTTTTTTACCCTACCTTCAAGGGCACCGGCAGAAAATTTTCCAGGTGGGGGGGTAGACGCCAAATTAGCAGTGGTGGTTGGGTGACAGTTTTGGTGGTTTAGGGCACCAAACTACAACTTTACCCCAAAGAGAATGGATTTGCAATCAATTTAAAATCCTGAGAAGCTAATTGATTTAAAAACATCAATAACTCTATTTTAGGCTTACTAGTTGCAAAAGTAGTACTGCCACATGATGGTAGTACTGGATTCAACCAAGTTGATCCGCTTTATTTGTAATGAAATTAGGCTACGTTTCGTGATCTGTAATTGCTTATCAGCTATAATGAGGGGGGTTTGAGTCATTGTTTAGTTGGAGGTAGCGTAGACTCCTACAAAAGTACATTTTAATGGACAAACTGCTTACTCTTCATGAGGCTTCAGATAAATGTTGAAAGAGGAAACGGGGAGTAGGAATTAATTAAAATGTTTCTCTATACAACTAATATGATACATTCCCATATCTACGAACGCAGAGGTGGAAAAGGCAAGGAAGGTCCGCCAAGCTATGAAATTTCTGTGGGGTGAAAAATACTGCTTGGAACTTAATTTTCAGCAGTTTTTAATGTTAATATTTTTCTTTTTCTATTTATATAAAGTACTTCAATGTATTAAAAAAAACATATATTGTATTTACCAATAAGAAAATCCTATTCTAGAGGTTGTGATGGCTTCAGTTATGTAGAAGATGAAAAGTCTTACAGAATTTCCATCCATACAAACAATAATCCTCCTTTTCATTCAACCAAAATTCTTTAGTAGTAATATTAACAAAGACTCTTCACCAAAATTACTATTCATTGTCAATTTTTTAAGTATATTCAAATTTTATCCAAAATTGAAATTACATATTTAAACATAGAGCAGTACAAATCAAAGTACAATTATTGATTCACACATTTTAAAAGCAATTGACCAGGGATTTAAGGGACCAGTACCTCTAATTATATCTTGGTTAGGCATGGGTATGATTTGGAAAACAATCAAAAATGGAATAAAAAAAGAGCTTTTCAACTGAAAGCAAGGAACAGATTTGAAACTTGCTCCTTACTTTAGTTGAAAGCCTTTTCTATTTGTTTAATTACATTTCATGAAACTGTAAAGTCTTATGAATTCAATACTTTTGGTAATACTGTTTGGATTTTGATGGGTAATTGAACAGTTTGTGGTAATGAACTGTAACTTACTTACAGCGACCTGGCTCAATAGTAACCAAAATCTAAAAAACTAAATTTTGATACCAACAGATATATCAAAAGAATTGGCTTATTATGCTGATTCCAAATATATTAGTTTTATAAAAAGTTTATTAAATTTAGTCTTACCCCTCAAGAGCTGAGATCCTGTGAAAATTTGTCTGATTTTCTGAAAAAGGGGGAAAGACCCTCTTGAAGTCATATAATTTTGATTAAAATCACACCATCAGATTTAGCGTATTAAAGAACCCTACTGTAGATGTTTCCAGCTCATATCTGCAAACATGTGGAATTTTGTAATTTTTACCAGAAGAAAAATCACGGATGCGTGTTTTTTTCCCCCAGGAGTGATCGTACTGACCGTGTGGCCCTAAAACGTCGGTATAGGGCTCATTTTAATGGTAATGAAAAGTTCTTGTGCCCTTTTTAAGTGACCAAAAAACTGGAGGGAACTAGGCCCCCTCCCACGTCATTTTTTCCAAAAGTCGTCCAAACAAAATTTTGAGATATCTTTTTTCTTCAGCATAGTTGAAAGGCCCAATAACTATGTCTTTGGAGGTAAAATGACCCCCTACAACCCCCTGGGATAAGGTTCTTAAGTTATAAAGATTGCCATTTGTTTTGTTTGTTATGGGGAAGTATGCTTAGATTTTTTGGGTGAGGAGGGGAGGACGAATTTTCTGCTGGGAGAATTTTTAATGGAGAGGATGGTTTCCAGGGGGTGAAATTTTGAGAAGAAATTGTGTACTGGGTGAATTTGCCAGAATTCATATACAAAATTTCTTTATATGTTTTGCTTTCTCTTTACCGATTCAATTTTACGCATGGAGATGCTAAGGGTAATTTTCCGAGCTAAATTTTTGCCAGGATTGAATTTTCCAGAGGATATTTCTATGGGGAGGAGTTTTTTTCTGTAGAGGTGGAGCCAGGTATCCTGGCGTTATTTTAAAAACGATCAGAAATTAAAAAAAAACAAGTTTTTTCAACTGAAAGTAAGGAGCAACATTAAAACTTAAAACGAACATAAATTATTACGCACAAGAGGGGGGTTGCCCCCTCTTCAACACATCGCTCTTTGCACCAAAGTTTAACTTTAAAAGCAATTCCTAAAACACAAGGATTGTTTAATTAAAACAATAAGTAACTTTTTTTAAAGTCCCGAAAAACTGTTGCTTCAAGAGCGAGGTGTTGAGGAGGGTAGAACCCCCCTCGTATACGTAGTAATTTCTGTTCGTATTAACTTTTAATGTTTCTCCTTACTTTCAGTTGAAAAAGCTTGTTTTATTTTCTTTATTTAACGAAGCTTAGAGACAAACAATTTTCTAAAGGCAATGGAAAAAGTATGTCAGTTCAATTAAAAATATTTAAAAATGAAAAAAGTAAGTAGCAACAAAAAATACACGAAACAATAGCCTACTTACAAAAGCTAAGATATAAACTCCCAGAATTAAGTTCTATTGAGCAACGCCAAAGCGTTGGACGGATATTATTAACAATATCGAGAATTTCAAACTTGGTTATCAAACAACAAGATATTTAATGCCTTTAGACTCAGTGTTTATACAAAGTAACGCATTATCAAAGTAATTTGTTCAAAGTACAACATTAAAACTAAGATTAAGAAAATCAAATAAAAAATTTTAATTCAATATTTTCAATTAAATTAGATTTTGTTGAGTGATCAGTGATTAAATAACTTTGATTTTGTAAATTTCCATTGAACCAGTTGTGCTGATTAGAAGAGGCTGGAAAAATGCTTAACTTTTCTTTTTTAGTTGTTTCCAACTATTATAGTTGTTTCCAAGCTAACCTTGTAACATGATACTGTCATGGCTTCTAGATAGGCCTATATTTATTTTTTTTTTTTTTTTTTTTTTTGCTTACAACCATTTTTTATTCTGTACGGGATAATAATATCACCGATTATTTTATCAAATTACAGAAAGCTCAAACCACCCCACTTAAAGTTTTGGAAAAGTTGTATAAATTATCTTATTCAAACTAGTGGTAATCCGGAAACCGTTCCAGTAAATTGCCACTAAGTAAGGGGAATTCTATCTCAAATGCTCAAGTCCCTCTTGTATTTTACAAAATTAAGTCAGTTTGTACCCCACTTTTCATAACCGACTGAAAGGGATGGATAGAAACTTCTGTTTCTGAAGTGAATTGCAAAGGACTTTCTAAAATCATTTGTCGACTTTACGAGGAAAATGGTGAACCACTCGCTGAATAGTTGTTACCATATCTGAGTTGTAACCAGCTTCTAAGGCCTTGTTAAATAAGGAGTTTTAACCAACTGTCACGCTTAAAGGTTGTATCTGACGTCTTTCACTTTTCTGCCACAATTGTCTAAAGCAGTTTGCTGACCTAGTCTAGAAGAGAGAATCCGTAGGGTAATGTTGAACGGGAGTATCAAACTAAAACTAAGCAGACATTGCCTTGTTGATCCCAAGGTTTCCGGGGCTGCAAATGTTTTGGTCTAGCTTTATAGATTTTGAGCCGAAATCCTGCTATTTAGCTTGCTTGCCTGTCAATGAGTGTTTGGACCTTCAACTGTAGAAAATCGTTTAGAAGATTCAGTTGACTTTAAGCACTTTACTCTTTATCATCTGCAGCGAGCTAAGATTTTATTCATATCTGAAGGACATTGAAAATAATGTCCTCTGCCATATCTGAGGGTCTAAACCACTCCTAGTGCAAACAATATTCTTACTAGGGCCTATAGTTAGCTTTTCTTTGTTTAGCGGAATTTTTAGTCAAGTATTACATTTAGTGGTCCTCCTTCTTGTGGGGCACAAAATTAGTAGCTCCAAAATTTGGCAGTTACCATCAGTTCATAAAATAGGCTTCTTCCTTTGAAAAGAAAGCCAAATTTTCTTTAAAAAGAAAGCCACTTCAAATGCAACCAATTCGCCCTTCGAGCCTTAAAAGGTCATCTTTAATAATTCTTTTGATGATGACTAGGGGGTAGCTATGTTTTGGAGCAACACTACTGCTTTCGAAGATAGTTTTGTATTCTTCTTATGATCAGCCGTAGGTAGCTCCGAAGTGGTAAGAGACGCAAACTCCAAAGTTTCCCTGGGTATAGGGATGATCAAATGGGGCAGAAAAGTCACTATGAAGTTTGTAAGATTATCTGGTAATTTCCAAGAAAAAAAAATTTTTTTTCCTTATGTTGTACATGGTGTCAAACCACATCTATCCTAGCCAGAGAAGTAAGCTTTTTCGGAACAGTTTTATGTCTTACTCCTGCAGAACATTGAACTGGCTTTATGAGAAACAGCAAAACAATTTCCGTAGGTCTTCTAAATTCCTTGCAAGTGATTCTGGTAAAGTCGATCTCGAATGCCAAATTCTAATTTTTTGGGTTGTTTTCTAAAATTTTTAATTTTTTGCCTCTTGTATTTTACTTGAGTTGTACAATGGAAAATAGGCAAGATGACGTGAGCTTTCTAATATACGAAACTGATTTGTTATCTTAAAACTAATTTCCATGAATGTTATGATGCATTAAATATATTTTTTCTCCTAGAGATAACTTTATTTCTAGACAAGGTAGAATTTTTATTTTGCCTGGCGCGGATGGATCAATCTTGATCAAACAGTTCGTGGTAACGAACTGTAAGTAAGGAGCGACCCGGCTCAATGGTAACCGAAACTCTAGAAAACGGGTTTTTGATACCAATAGATACATCAAAAGAATCAGATTTTAATGCTGATTTCAAATATATAACTTTCATCAAGTTTAGTGCTACCCATCAACGCGTTACGCGCCTGAGAAAATTTGGCTGATTTTCAAAAAAAGGGGGAAAGACCCCCTAAAAATTATAGAACCTTAATGAAAATCACACCATCATATTCAGCGTTTCAGAGAACCCTACTGCATAGGTTGCAAGCTCCTATTTGGGAAAATGTGGAAATTTACATTGTTTGCCAGAAGAAAGTTTACGGATACGTGTTTATTTGTTTGTTTGTTTTTTTTTGTTTTTTTTTCCAGGGGGGATCGTATCGACCCAGTGGTCCTAGAATATCGTGGGAGGGCTCATTGGAACGGAAATTAAAAGTTCTAGTGCCCTTTTTAAGTGACCAAAAAAAATGGAAGGCAACTAGGCCCCCTCCCACGCTTATTTTTTCCCCAAAGTCACCCGATCAAAATTTTGAGATGGCCATTTTGTTCAGCATGGTCAAAAATATGATAAATATGTCTTTTATGATGACTTAATCCCCCGAAGTCCCCAGGGGGAGGGCTAAAAGTTATGAACTTTACCCAATGTTAACAATCCAGTAATGGAAATGGCAAATATGACCATTTTCTAGATTTAGAGATTAATGTGGTACCTAATAATACAATAAATTTTAAAATATATAATAAAACAGACGATTTTAATTTTGAAATAGTTAATTTTCCATTTCCAGAAAGTAATATTCATTCAAATATAACATATTCATCGTATTTTTCCCAACTATTTAGATATGCAAGAATTTGTACTAATTACATCGATTTTAGAAATAGATGTATGTTACTTAGCAAGAAGCGAATCATAAGAGGTTTTTCCGCCAATAAACTTGCTTGGCAATTTAAAAAGCTTTGCTTCAAGTATAATCAGCTTTTGCATAAGTATAATAAAAGTTATCAAGATATCTTGAATGATATTTTACGGTAACTTGCTGACGGAATTGGTTTATCTTCCCGGTTGTTGAGGGTTGGATTGCGACACCTGTGGTAAAGATTATGGTGGAATATTCGGAATTTAATTCTTAGAATTTGAGTGAAAGTGAAATTGTTCCGGGTGGAGGACCAGTGTTATTTATTTGTTTGTATTTAAATCGGTTGAAGTTCGGCTCTCAGTGTTATTTGAAGGTTAGTTAAGAATGTTTGAAAAAAATTTTTCTGGGGTATATATTTTTATTTTTTGGATGTTTTGGGTTTTGTTTATGTTTATTCCATTGGTTGCACTATATAGGGGTATGCTAGATTATGGCATGGCACGCTCAATTGCCTGGATAATGAAATTTAAGCGCCGAAACCCATTTAGGCAATGAGTTTTCATCTGACGAGCCCCAATATATAGTGATCACCTTGGGAATATAATGTTTTTGTAGATTTAAGGTGCTATAGCTTGGTTTTGGAACATAGACGTATGCTTATTGATGCTGATTTTGCTCTATTTTGGACTTGATTTTCGGACTGTCGGATTGGTTATACTGTTTTGTCCTGGGGAACTGGATGGATGAGTAGGGTCTAGACCTTGTTCAAGTGCTCATTTATTTCAGTTACTAAAGTAGGAAGACAGTTTTTTTTTTTTTTTTTTTTTTTTTTTTTTTTTTTTTTTTTTTTGCCAGGTGATTACCGTAATACACTATATAGTATTGGTTATTGGGAAGTATACAGAAGTTTTCAGGAGAGTTTTTTTTCTGGTAGTGGGAGAGAGGGGTGGGTCGGGGGTTATGTTGGAGGATCTGTCCATGAAGGAATTTTTCATGGGGGAAGGGAAATTGCCATGAAGGGGGCGCCGGACTTGCCAGCATTATTTATTGGGTATTGGTAAGCATACAGACATTTTCAGGACGGATTTTTTTCGGGAGGGGGGAGGGGGCTAGTGGAGGGGATTACTCTGGAGAATCTTTCCGTGGAGGATGTTTCTTTGGGGTCAAGGACATTTCTATGAAGGGGGTGGCGGATTTCCAAGCATTATTTAAAATACGATCAGAAATTAAATAAAAAAAAAACAAGTTTTTTCAACTGAAAGTAAGAAGCAACATTAGAACTTAAAACGAACAGAAATTATAACGTATGTGAGGGGGTTCTCCCCCAAGTCAATACCTCGCTCTTTACGCTACAGTTTTTTTTAGTGCTTTCAATAGAGCTATCTATTCTAATTAAACGGCCTTTGTGATTAAGGGGTTTGTGAATCAAAACTTTTTTTTTAACTTTTAACGTAAAGAGCGTGGTATTGACTAAGGGGAGAACACCCTCATATACGTAATAACATATACGTAATAAAAAAAAAATAAAAAAACAAGCGATACGGCTCAATAGTAATCAAAACTTTTAACAACGGAATTTTGATATCAATAAATGTATCAAAAGAATGGGTTTATAATGCTGATTCTAAATATATAAATTTTATTAAGTTTAATATTACTCATCAAAGGCTACGAGCGTGAGCAAATTTACCCGATTTTTTAAAGAGGGGGGGAATATACCCTACAAGTGAAAGAATTTTAATGAAAATCACACCGTCAGATTCAGCGTATCAGAAAACCCTATTACATAGGTTTCAAGCTCATATCTGCAAAAACCTGCAACTTTGTATTTTTGGCCAGAAGAAAAATATACGAATATAGAAGTTAGTTATGTAAGTTAATTTGTAAAGACATCCATTTAGCAAAAGAAAAGTAAAATTTTTATGCAAATTTTTTTTACTTATTCAATGACGGTTAGCCAAAATAAAAGCTGCATTAACTAAAAAACGATCAGAAATTAAATAAAAAAAAAAGTTTTTTAAACTGAAAGTAAGGAGTGAGATTAAAACTTAAAACGAACAGAAATTATTCTGTATATGAAAGGGGCTGTCCTCTCCTCAACGCCTCGCTCTTTACGCTAAAGTTTGACTCTGTCTCACAACTTTATTTTTTAAAACAATAAAAAACTTTTGCGTAAAGAGCGAGGCGTTGAGGAGGGGACAGCCCCTTTCATATACGGAATAATTTCTGTTCGTTTTAAGTTTTAATGTCGCTCCTTACTTTCAGTTTAAAAAACTTGTTTTTTTTTATTTAATCTCTTAAGAACTGGAGCCGAAATTAGTTTTCCTAAAGTAAATTTTCTTCTGTGACTTTTTCTATTTTGACTTTGAGGCTTCGATTTTTCGAATTCCCTACAATTTGCCTAACTAAAATGTCCCAGTTTTAAACCTAAACTCTGTGAAATCAAATAATTTTGAATACTGATAGAACTTTATTTTATCTCTTTGAAAGCTTAAGCAAAATTCCGTATCTGTCATAAATACTTGGAAAATATATTTTGAAACACAAGTCCTGATTTTTTTTCATTTTTCTAAAATTGTAAATTTTTATTTTTATTAAATAACAGATGTTTAATGCCATGCTAAGTAAGCTAGAATACATGCACATACAGAACTGTATACAGAACTGTATTCTAGAATACAGAACTGTATTCAAAAATGAAGTATACACTATGAACTCATTTCTAAAGCTGTCATCACGCATCGATATCCTTAACATCCTAGAGGTAACTTTTTTGTAGACGAGACAGATTTTTCCCTAAAAGCGGATGGATACTTCTTGATCGTCTAAGAACTAGAGCTTACATTGGTTTTCCTGGAATACAATTCCTTCTGAGAATTTTTCAATTTTGAAGTTTTGGTCTAGCAAATGCTTTACATTTTTTAAAATTAAAATACACTAACTTCGAAGCTTAACTTTTTTAGAAATCAAAAAACTTTAAATACTGATGGAACTTCATATTATTTTTTTGACAACCTAAACAAAATATCAGTATTTCTCAAAAAATTTTGGGAAACAGTACCGGAAACCCTGATTTCAAAACGGAAGTTCCATTTTTTTTCTAAATTTCTAATCTGGTGTTTATTATATTTTAGACCTTAATGCCAGGGACAGGAAGCAAGGAGACATGCGCTCTTCTATATCCAAAGATAAACCGTGCACTAAGAAATAGAACTTTACAAAATGAGCGGTTTCACGGATGTTCATTAACCGCAGCAAATAGTAAACAGTCTTATTACAGGCAAAAACAAAAAACAATACATGTGGAGCTTACTTAAAACATTCCCTAATTACACCTCGACCTTAAAAATAAAAACGTGCAGTAATCATGAAGCACTTAAAAACGTGATAAGGGAACCCACAAGATCTTACAAAGATACCAAGATCTTACATCCTTTGTCGTTTTATACAAACGTCCTTCATCATTCTGCTCTGATCAGCGGTCTGAGAAAAAATGATGAGTATATCATCAAAGTTCTCCCATCGTTGTTCTATATGGCGGAAAGATGGTGTCTTTCACGATTTTTGCTAACATCAGTGAGCTGTAAGATCTTAGAACAAAGATGAGTTGAAAAAACGACAATCTTTGCAGAAAGATGAAAGATCTTAGATGTAAGATCTTAGTGCTAGAAAACGGCCCTATAATTGCATGTCCTGCTAAAATATCAGATACAGCCTTTATACGTGACAGAAACGATTTGTGAACTGAATTTTAGTTTTGTGGCTGATTATTCCACAGTAAAAAGATTTTGTTTTTCGCGAAATTTTGCTTTTGTGAAACTCTAACAAAAAAAGGACAAGAAAAACCTCTATAAACACCACACATGGGTTCTCATTGATGGCAAAAAGGTCATGATTAACACATAGCTATGATAAAAAAGACTTCAGAAAGAAAACTATTTGGACTCTTTAAGGACTACTCGGGTGTAGTGTAGGAGGGAGTTTTCACAGATATTTGCGCTTTGGACCTTTGTTGACCTAATTCTTCGACAAATGCATTGTAACAGTAGAAGCTGCTGTAGCAGCTGTAACAGTAATATACTAATCGAGATCTCATTCAACAACCAAAATAGTCAAATTCCATAGAATAGACCTAAGCTTCACAGTAGCTTAGAGAGACTGAATTGCTACCATAATTGTCAAAAAGCAATTCAAATGAGATGTATTGCACGTAAGAATAATGATTGCCTATTTTGAAATAACGGGGTCTGGCGAAATTCCCCAGAAAATTCCATAAGAAAAATTTTCCTCCGGTAATCCCTCAAGGAAAATTATTCCATCCCTCCTGCGGAGAATTCTTCCTGGAAAATTCTTCTTCATGGAAAGTTGATCCCGTGGAAAATTCCCCCACAGGGAAAATTCTCTCCTGGAAAATTTCTTCAGAAAGATACCCACTCCCCGACAAATTCCACCCAACAATTCCCCCCTTGAAAATTATTTCAGCATGCAAAATTGATCAGCCAAAGGGAAATTAAGACAAATAAAAGAATGAAGAAAAGAAAGGATTATGAAATTTCTATCCAAATTCCAAATTACATGTAGAATATATGGTGTAGAATTAAACAGTTCGTGGTACTGAACTGTAAGTAAGGAGCGACTCTGGCTAATAGTAAGTAAAACTAAAAAAGGTATTTTCATAATACAATACATCAAAAGAATAGGTTTTTAATGCTGATTCCAAATACTTAAAGTTCAATAAATTCAATGTTACACCTCGAACGCCACAAGCCTGAGAAAATTTGCCTGATTCTGGAAAAATAACAAAACGCCTCCTAAAATGCATGTGATCGTTATGAAAATCACACCAGTAGATTCAATATATTAGAGAACCAAACAATGGAGGCTACAAGCTCCTATCTCCAAAAATGCGGAATTTGGCATATTTTTTTTTTCAAGAAGAAAGTTCAAGGATGCATGTTTATTTGCTGTTGTTTCTTATGTAATGTTAACATAAATATCACCCAATCAGTCGATAAAAATGACCAGTTAGTCGGTATAACCTATTGCCCCCCCCACTCCAACAAAAGCTAGTGACACCTCTCCTCGGTACCAGACTAAGTCCACGGGGAATAATTACTCGTTATTCTTAGTCCCAGCCTATAATCTCTGTGTCATTAGTGGTATCTTCTATAGAGATACCTCTAATTTCATATGTCCAAATTGTTTTCTTTAACCTTTATCTCACCTTGTTACTATAACTCAACCCCCGAAAACACAAAAAATATATTTAAAACTAACAAAAATACACAAATAAATACTTGCTACATCATACAATCTCCTTATATTTTCTAAATAGGTAACAAGTTCCAAAATTCCTTCTTTTCTTCATTATTTTTATTTATCATACTTTCATTTTGGCCACTCAACCTTGCACGCGGGGGGATATTTTGTGCATGGGGAATTTTCCTACAAGGAATTATCTGGGTGAAATTTTGTAAGGTGAATATTTGAAATAGGGGGGGCTTTTTCAAGGGGGAATCTTCTGCGACAGGGAATTTTTCTGTGGTTAATTTCCCAAGGGGAATTCCCCTAGCATCAAAAAATAACACAAGCCAAATTATACCAACAGGATTCAGGCAGGGAACACCTAGGTTTCAGTTTGATGTCAAAGCTTGATGTGGCAGGCTAGGATGCCAAGTTAAAGAACTTGGACATGTTGATTTGAGCTCAAAGCAAAGAAAGTCAATTGAATATTGGCCGAAACGAAAAGACCCCTTGAAATTCGTGCCTAAAGAGTTTTGATCTGTCGTTTTGCCCCTGCATTCATGAAAAATCTGGTTCCCTGCCTCTCAGGGTTAATTCCCGTACTACAAAGGGCGTCTCTCAATTCCAGGATGAACAATACATCAAGTATTTACCTTCAAATTTCTCACGTTTGGACATTTAGCAATAAATTTTAGGGTGATTCCTAAAGTCTGTCAAAACATTTTGACAGAGAATTATTGTCTAGGCATCCGAAAGCTATTAACAAAAATAGGTTATGCATATCTCTGTTTTCAAAGCACTCGTCTAATGGGTAATATATTTCCATAGAATATGTCAGATTTCGATGAGTCTTAGTATAATAATACTGGAGCATTGATAGTCTTTGGAGGAACCAGCTCTGAAGTCTTAAAGTTCTACATGTGCTACATAAGAAGCATATTTAGAATTTGGGATGAAAAAATTCCAGTTAGCAGTTGGGTAATGTTCCACAATCAGATGCCTTTTTAGACCAAAATATTGAAAAGCATGTAAGACCGTTTATGCATCTCCACGTAGAATTCATATAAAAATAAAATCAGACATAATAGTTTTGTGAAGAGCTGTAAAATAAGTCATTTGAATCTTTTAGTTTTTTTAAGAGTTAAATAACGTCCAATCAAGGGCCCGCACAGGGAGCCATGAAACTTACGCCCTCCTTCGAAACATTAGTATTTTACCATTTTTTATTATCTTCTATAGTTTTTAATATAATTTACTTTTGTCTATTTACAGTTAGTAAATTCAGTTAGTAAACTAACTGCCCCCCCCCCCCCAAATTTGTCCCACTAGAATAATTTCTGTGTATATGGCCATGACTCGTTTTTACTGTTTCGTGGAAGGTTTTGAATTGATTCTTAATGCTTCGACATCAAATGTTAATTTTTTTTTCAGACTTTATCCTTACTTTTACAATGCGACTACCTTCCTAAAACAAGACTATTTTGAATTGACTTTTCTGATTTGAACAATAAGCTTATCGCTTTTATCATTTAATTTGACAAACTTTATTGAGCCGTGGCTTTCGCAACACATTGAATGTATTGCAAAGCCAAAGCAACTAAAGTGAGCAAGCTCTTGCGCGTAATACATCGCAGTTTTGCGCGCTTTAATGAACTTTTCTTATATTTACTCTGTGCTTTGTAAACCTGTTGGTAAAAGTATCAATGATATATTTTGGCCGACGAGTTTGAATCTTACATAGTTAAAACACAGAGAAAGAAAGAGGCTAATCGTAAAAGGTCTTCTCCCAAAAAAGTCTTTGTTCCTTTGACTGGCTTAAAGTTTCGCACAGCAGCACAATAGAACCAATGAGGCTTCAAAAGGCGGGCTATTTTACTTCAGTTTCTGACATCCGTTTAAAAAATAGTATGGCTAATGTACAAAAATATGTCACAGATGCAAACTAATGGAATCAAAGTACACATCACAACGGATTATAGGAGTGTATTTCTTTCTTTTTGTTTGGAGTATATCTTTCCCGAATGTAAATCAGAGGAAATCATAGCACTTAAAAACAATAAGTCGAGTGAAATCAATTGGCAACCTGTCATCCTAAAAACTTGAAACATAGGTGAAGGCTAGCTTTAGAGATATTGTTAAATGAAAAAGAGAAATTAAAACTTCAAATCGAAAAACTTCGATTGTAATAGATCGCCAAAACTTTTAGAAAAGATGGAACATGATTGGTATATTTGACGGTACAATTCTTCTTGTATTTTTAAAATGAGTCTGTAAAGCTGTTTAATTATTCTGACCATCATATTTTAAAGCCAATTTGGTCTGTAATAGTGAATAAGGAATTTGTAATGGAAAGCTTAAGGATATGATGTGGCTACTTGTGTATCATTTCAATTGTATACTTTAATCACTTTTTTTTACCTTATTTTTCTTCATGGATTTTTAGTTTCTATTTCTTGTCCACTTAGTTTTTATCTTTATTCGTTTAATTTTTAGCTTTTTTCATATTATTTTTTGGTGCTGAGAAAGAACATCAGAAATAATTCCAAAATATCGGTCATTTCTTTTTCTATTATTGGCCATATCCTATAGTTCTTCATTTTAAACTATTACATTATTTTGGATTTTTTTATTAATTATTCAGACCATAAAATGCATAAATCTAGCTTGTTTAATAATGCAATTTAGCAAACATTATTGTTTTATTATCCTAATTGTGAGGTAATAAATTTTTGAAACTTCAGAAAAGACCCCCTTGCATTAAGAAATTTCTTATTAAAGTTTTTCTCGTTAGCTCAGTTACCTGAAGTGGCATGATAAAACCAAAAAGACTTCAATGTAAGTATTCGGCTTTAGTTCGTTTATGTACAAATATATATATATATATATATATATATATATATATATATATATATATATATATATATATATATATATATATATATATATATATATATATATATATATATATATATATATATATATATATATATATATATATATATATATATATATATATATATATATATATTTATTGCTGTAAAGCTGCATTTTTCAGGTATATAACAATGCTGCATGACAATGGGGTTCCGACACAAAAAGTTTTCCAGTCGTCCAAACAAATAATCATTGCCAGTTTATTTATTTTTTATTATTTGTCTGACTGTTAATAATCTGAAAATTGACCAAGATTGATCTTAATTAATCCAGGTGGAATAATCGTCAGTTAAGGTTTGACTCAATGATTGATTTGAGTCAGTTTCAAATCGATTCAAGTTTGACTTAAAATAGACTTAAATATGGATTTTAGTTGCGATAACTATTTAATAAAAAAAAAACAAAGGTATAAAATTTCAGAAAGGCAACATAATAAACATTTTGCCAAAAGAAATTGTCTATATAGCATTGCAAAGTTTAAAAGACAAAGAAAGTGACAAAAAATACCGGCCTTGATTTTTAGTTTTGTGTATATAATTTAATGAGCCCCCCTCCGGAGTTTATATGACCACCCTGTACATAAGAGTCTTATATGCTCTCGCGACACAGTTTACATTCCTTGCGCTGAGGGCTGTGGGGGGGGATGTTATCCTCAAAGACATAATTTCCAGACCTTTCAATTACGTTGAACAAAATGGATATCTCAAAATTTTGATTGGATGTGTTTTGGTAATTGATAGACGTGGAGGGGGGGAGGCTTGTTGCCTCTAATCACTTTTGATTATTAAAAGGGGCACTAGCACTTACAATTTCCAATCGAATGAACCTTTTTCGAAGTTCCTACGGCAACAAATGGCAATATCAAAATTTGTATAGATTACATTTCGAGAAAATATGAGGTGTGGGGTGGGGATATTTGCCCTCCAATCACGTTGAATCTTGAATATGGAATTAGAACTTCTGATTACCAATCCATTGATCCCCTTCCGAAGTTTATACTGCCACCATTTCTGTAAAAACCTTATATACCCACAGGGCCTAACTTACAACCTTTTCCCTGAGGGCTTTGGAGGGGGGTCGTCATCCTCAAAGACACAATTATCATATCTTTTAATTATGCTGAACGAAATGGGTATATCAAAATTTTGATCGGATGTGTTGGGGGAAATGATGGGTGTGGGAGGGGGACTGGTTGTCCTTCAATCTCTTTCGACTATTAAAAGTGCACTAGCCCTTTCAATTTCCAATTGAATGAGCCCTTTTAAAAGTTTCTATGACAACTCCTTTAATGTGAAGTGCCCTGGTCTAAAAAAAAACGAAAAGAAAAATATAATAATACATTGTGCCCACATTGGTCTTTACTTAGGCAGCACTATTTCGCTGCCTATGATAGTGTGCTGTTGATTTACTGCACTTCTCTGTTTAGCTTAATTATTGTTTTGGCGTTTTCTAATTTGGTTGGATGTTTATTTTCCAAAACTACTTTTAGTAACTGTTAGAAAAGGAACAATTTTAACTGGCAGATCTTAATGCTCGTAATGCACGTGGCATTTTTTCTAATATCTATTTGAGATTTTATTTTTTGTATTTTCATTAGATATTCAATTTACTAAAATAAATTTTGTAAGTTTTAGAAAAAAGGACAATATCAACTGGCAAATTTGTAATCTCGCAGTGCAAGGTTTTTTTTTTATAATATCTATCTGATAATTCTTTTCTCTTTATGCCCATTTTCTTTAGTATGGAATAAATTCTTTGATTTGTGGCTATATTAAATTAGGGATTTATTTCCTTTTCACTAATGATCCAGATAGAGCTGATGGGGAGCGAGATTATCCTTTGTCATGGGAATGAGAAAATCCTGTTATCTTTCTTAGTTCGATTTCTTTACTCTGTGTTCAGATAGATTTTGTGGAAATAATGTTAACACTATGGTGTAGCAAATAAAGCGAGGATCAGAAAAATGTTTAAGAATCAACGATTTATTACTAAAAAACGTTTTCCTTTTGTAATAGCTCTAAGTCTTGTAATAACTGAAAGTCCTACAAAATAGGACTTAAGAGGATCCTTGATTGCTTAGAATCCTATCGAAATCGAGAAAATGATAGTTCTAGGGTAAAACTATTTTTTGTTGTTGTTGCTATGAAAAGGAAATTTTCGGTAAGTTTTTTAGATTTTAGCTTATTTTGTCAGACACCTTTTTTGCAGCATTATGTCTTTATTATCAAGCCATTTATGTTGTATATATAGGCTACCTGAAGACAAACATGGGGTAAAAGTTGACGAATTCCCCCAAAATCAACTAGTTTGTGATAAGGAACTGTAGGTAAAGAGTCACGCGTGCATACAGTAACTGAAAATCTAAAAAAGGACAGCTTGGAAACAGTATATATAGAAAAACGTATTTAGTAATGCATATAGCATATAGTATATGTAAAAAGTTATTAAAGCTAATAGAACACATTGAAAATTATTAGCATGTAGGCTATAGATTTGGATAGTCTTAGAAAAAGGGAGAAAGAAATCCTCAAAAAGTAATTTGGCCTTGATGAGAAGTACCATCAAATTTGGATACCCATGAAAACTCCTCACAGAGATTCCATGCTCCTAACTACCAAAATTCGAAATTTTTTATTTTTCGCGTTACTGGTGCGCATTTATTTGTTTCACCAGGGATGACTGTATCGAACCAAGACTCATACAATTCTAGTAAGGGTTCGTTTGAACATAAATTGCATTTTCAAAAAGTTCTATAACCCTTTTAAGCCAAAAATAATTGGACCACTAGCACTAGAAAATGGCATCACCTCAGAATTCTAAGCTCGGTATTTAAATAAGAAAGGGTAAAATTTAACAGAACGATGTCTCCAAAGGTAGAGCAACCAGTACTTTCTCCACGACAAGGGTCCGAAGCTCAAAAGAATTGTCCATTTTATATATAAGAATCCATTAGTGAATCCATCTTCGGAGAAAGGTACACACTTTGTTGAAATCAAGATCGCGCAGATACCTCGGTCAACTGCTATCACGAGGGTTCTTCAAGTAGAACCTATGATCAAATGATACAAGAGAGGGGATCTTCTTTCTTGTCAATTTTTTCGACCCAGAGTCACATCATAAGAAATAGGATATGAGACGGAATTTCACAATAGCTACTCCAATGAGAAGGAACTAAATATGCAAAGCTATGATCTTGAAGGTAAATTCCTTGAAACACCATCAAGATGATACTAAAAACAAACGGAAACGAAAAGAAACAAGGGAGCAGACGAGGCATACCCACTATGTCCATATGACCAAAAACATAAAACAGTTTTAATTTTGGAAATATTTGGTAAGTCTTGTACATGTTTGGTTGAAAATATTTAATTTAAGTGACTATCTTCTTTGCAGTTTTTTACTTTAAGCTTTCTTTACTCAGGCGATGAAAAATAAGCAGATAATTTTATTTTGGAAAATATTTTTCGAAAATTTGACACGTTTCTCGTAAGAAAGCCATTTTTGAGCCTTTAAAGGCCCCCTTTTAGTCACATAAACATCAGGATAAACATTGATTTTATAAACATGATGGTATGCAATAGACAAATAAATCAGAATAGATGGATTTGGGTGAGAACAGATTAGGGAGTAAGCCTTTCGTCGGAATTAATTTGTTAGCATAGCAAAATGAGGATATGACATAGGGAGAGATCATAATCCATCAGTTGAGTTGTCAAGCGTTAAGTTTGAGATCTGCTGCAAAAGTGATACCTACTGAGGAGAAACTTCCGTTAGAAATTCGTTACAGATGTGATTCGCAGTAAAGAGAGGTTTCTCAACAAGAGTATCTTCACAAAAATACAAGAGTATTTCTTATTAAAATACTTGATGACAAAAAAAGGAGAATATTTGTCTCAAAGAATTCAATGCCACAATAAAAATAAAGTATCCCGAATACCTATATGTCTAGAAACGAAAATGAGCAAAATGAACAATAACCCTCAACGAATTTGAATTACTGTCTTCCACACCTCTATACTTTCTCTCTAAGACCTCCTACTGTAATGATTAGATCCTTCTTTGTAGTTCTCAAAACACCTGAGAGCACCGGTATATCCTCTCGAAAAAAAACTATTCCTTGGATTCACCAGACTTTTGTATTTATTCATACAATGTTTTAGCCCACCCGAATATTCCCCACAAAAGGGGCAATCCCGCTTACCTCCCGAGCCATCCTCATCATAGAAGACCGAGAGTCCCTTACGCAGTAGAACACAATTTAACCGCGCTTGTGACCAACACTTAAAGGGCGCCGTAGACGGTCAATCATTTTGATCAAAAGCTTGTTTAAAGCATGATTGACCGTCTGGGAACCGATTGAGTCCTTAAAATATTTCTATCAATCACCGTCAACGCTTGACTCAAGCTTCAAACAGGTTCCAAGATGGTCAATCATGTTTTAATCAATTGATTGACGGAAACTTTTGACCAAAATAATGACCATCTACGGTGTCCTTAAAGGCTCTCCACGGTAGGTTCAGTTTCAAATAAAATTTCCTCACAATATACTCCTTTACTCTGGCTATAAAAACTAGCTATATTAGAAACGAGTAAGATCAGGAAGGAACTTCAATTAAGATGTTTTTTGGCCAAGGTTTTAAGTCAACAATGCTTCAGCCTACAACGATTTCTGATTAACATACATTCAGTTTCTCTAACTGTTTAATATAATGGGTTAAAACTTAGGACAGTGAATTCTCATTATAACACAGTGATTGTGTCAGAAAACTTTTTTTATCTTAATATCAAAGCCTGCTTTTTTCTTCTTTTAACACAGGAAATTAAAATATTTTTTTAAAATTATTTTCCATATTAATTTTTGTCTTTTGTTCTAATTTATGCAAATGTATTTACAGCATTTTATATTTATGGCAGAGGTGTCATGCATAGAGGGGATAAGGGACGCCTTCTTGATAATATTTTGGTGACTCGGTAAAACAAAAGTTGATAAAACCGTGGTGCTTGGTTTCGTGGTTTTACCAACCCATTATTTAAGTTTTGGGACTGAGAAGAATAAAGTTAATTGTATACCAAGACGAATTGTTTAGATGAAAATAGTGACATGAAAGCAGTTGAAATCTGGAACTGCCGAAATCTTATTTCCAGTCAGTAAGTGCAGTGATTTCACCAACTAAATTTCTAAATTGTGCAAAAAGGTTAATAAAATAAACAAAATTATAAGTTTCTGAAAATGATGATTATACTGACAGAATATCTAGCACAATCTTGACAATGGTCATCAATTACGTTTGATTCGCTTGATGCAGTTTATCTCAGGTATTTGCCTGTGAGTGTTTTTGAATGTACCAGCCGTTTATATTTTTAATATTCTGATATATTCTGTACAAACAGTCATTATTATAATCATGAACTGTGACAAATGATTCTTGACATATATAGATTTTATTTATGACTCATTTTAATTCATTAACCTTGAAGCAGCACTTGCTGCTTTAATTTTGTTGTGTTGATGTTTATTTTTTTCCTTGTTTTGTGTCTTCTTTTTTAACACTGACATGCAAGGCCGTACCCGGGATTTTTTTTCGGAGGGGGTTTTTGCTCAAAGATTTTTTTTCTGGGGGGGGGGGGGTTCACACAAAAAAAACGCACACAAAATTTTTTTATATCCATTTTTTTACGTTTTTACGATTCAAAGAAACATTTCGGGGGGGGGGGGTCAAACCCCCTCAACCTCCCTCTGGGTATGGCCTTGCTGACATGCTCATGTTAGCTCCAGCTATTGTAGTGAATAAATATATTATATTCTATTCTTGCAGTGGTTAAGCCCGCTGATAACAATGGGTGATTCCATGAACGGCAATTCCATGGTGACAATGGGTGAAGCATGGTAGCAAGTTATTGTCAGTAGTAACTCATTTGGTAGCCATTGGTTGAGACACAGGCTAGTGTAATATCAGGCGTCAATTTGAAAATTGACTGTGTGGACCTGTCGAGCATAAAAGTGCTTGCTATGCACGCATGCATGCGGTAAGGACTACTGCTAGTGTCACAACGTCAGTTTCTATCAAAACAAACCTGGGGGGTAAGGGATTTCAGTGACCAAGCCCGGTGCGTCTAGCCCGTTTGCAGCATCAATTCCTAACAATATCCTATTAAATTTGCAGTCAAATCCATGCAAAAGGAGGATGAGACATACGATTATATTTTTCATTGCTAATCGACAAGTGGATAAGCTGTCTATATAGCCTGCTCAATTCCACTCAGGCTGGTGAAGTGGTCTCGACTGTTATTATTTTCCAACCATTTATTAATATTTGTCACAACTTCAAATCGATGTCAATTTATCCCAGCAGTGTGTAAGGCATGATTTATAATCTAGTGATTTAAAGTTGATAATTGGTGCTGGTTCGTTATAGGGTCAAAGCGAAATTCTGAAGCTTCTATGGCCTTTTGGCTCTTAATAAGATGCATGCAAATAATGTTTGCAAAAGAGTAAGCTAAAAAGTTAGCTTCAGAAATTATACAGGCCTACACAGGATCAGAAACTGTCAAAAAAGTGCATTAGTCTGAACGAAAATAAAGAAAGATTTATTTACAATGAAGATAGCTGTGTTTGTGCGTTCGAATGAAACAAGAAAAAAAATAGACCTTTACAAATAAACAGCTGAGCAAAATCAAAATATCAAATCAAACATATAGAGTTTACAGCTTCTACAAAGAAATTGATTGACTAGAGCTTTTAAATCATTTTTGCGATGAATACATTACATAATGATAGAAAAGTCTTCTTAGTTTGAATAGAATGGTGAAGAAAGAACCGCTAAAAATCTTTCCGCGTTCCTAAAGATACGAGGCAAAGAGGAACAGAAACAGGACTTGAGGGAGGAAGGGGTAAATTCTTATGCGTACTGTAACTCTCCCCTCGCAGGAAGGTTAATGGGACAGACATAAAGTTCATATAAATTATCTGGCAAATAAAAGTATTGCACATTTTTGCTAGTATTCTATTTATTGATATTAAACCCCTCATGCAAACCAAGATTTCTCTAACTGCAATAATTGGGAGTTGCAAGTGCCCCGCGCATTCCCATCCATTAGATCTCCAACAATAGTGAGTAACAGGGTAGTTCGTAGCATTCAAGACCCCCCGCCAGAAAACTAAAAACCAATGAAAACTTATGATTGTATAATTACTATGCAAAATTCTTTTTCAATAGCTAGGAGCCCACCTTCGGTTATGCTTGACTATTAGATATGCAATAAACACAAAACGACAGGAATTTTTTCACAATAACTGTCCAGGCTTTGAAAAAAGATTTTCAGGCTGTTGAACTGAGAGCATCTGGATCAAGATTTGCCAAAACGCACAATTAAGCTTAGGATTAGGCCATAAACCTGAATAGTCATAGGCCATATCGATAGGCAATATGTCCTTTTACCTGAATAAATAACGACAACACAAATAGGTAAGCAGCCATCATCCATCTACCAAGAATGGTGCTGGTCCTCCAGGTAATAGAGAAACAAACCTAGATAATCCCTTTATCCTGCTTTCAAACACTTAGGAAACATTTACTGGTAGTATGGATAAAAAAGTGCAAGGAGTTCGTCAAGGCACATGCTCTCTTCAGCCTATTATTAATTAATACGTTTGTGGTTTTGGCATATATAAACTCATCTTAAAGCTAGGCTTGCTGTTAGTATGTATCTCTTCAAATAGCGGCTTATGTAACTCATACAAGTCCTCAGAATACAAAAAGAACCAACCTCTAGGATTGGTCAAGTCTGTGGCTCCCAATGAAATACGGTTTGGAGTTCCAAGTCCAGTGTCCGCGGTACAGAAAAGAAATGAGAGATATCGGAGGCAGATTATTGGTGAAAGCACCTCTGAAATTGTCCGTTGTTGATAATATGTTTGTTCTTATATATGTTTGTACATATAATTGCCCTAATTTGTAATTTTTTTTTTCTTCTTGCCCGTTCTTCTTTGTTTTGGTTCTGTTTGTATCTATCAGAACTTATTTGTTTCTTTCCATTTTCTTTCTTTATACTCCATCAGTGTCGTATTTTACATTTATGATGGGCAATAAATCTATACATACATACAATGAATAATGATAAAATCAGGGCAACTCCGATGAGGTTGAGAAGCTATGATATTAAAAAGTATCTGTTTGTTTTCAAACATTTCGTGGTAACGAACTGTAAGTAAGGAGCGACCCGGCTCAATCGTAACCAAAACTCTAGAAAACGGGTTTTTGATACCAATAGATACATAAATAGAATAAGATTTCAATGCTGATTTCAAATATATAACTTTCGTCAAGTTTAGTGCTACCCATCAAAAGTTACGTGCCTGAGAAAATTTGGCTGATTTTCAAAAAAAGGGGGAAAGACCCCCTAAAATTTATAGAACCTTAATGAAAATCACACCATCATATTCAGCGTATCAGAGAACCCTACTGTAGAGGTTTCAAGCTCCTATCTACAAAAATGTGGAATTTTGCAGTTTTTGCCAGAAGAAAGATCACGGATGCGTCTTTATTTTTTTTTTTTTTTTTCAAGGGGTGTTCGTATTGACCCAGTTGTCCTAGAATATCTTGGAAGGGCTCATTCGAACGGAAATTAAAATTTCTAGTGCCCTTTTTAAGTGACCAACAAAAATGGAGGGCACCTAGGCCCCCTCCCACGCTTATTTTTTTCCACAAGTCACCCGATCAAAATTTTGAGATCGCCATTTTGTTCAGCATGGGCGAAAATATGATAAATATGTCTTTTAGGATGACTTAATCCCCCGGAGTCCCCAGGGGGAGGGCTAAAAGTTGTGAACTTTACCCAATGTTAACATATAGTATTGGTTATTGGGAAGTATACAGAAGTTTTCAGGGTTTTTTTCTGGTAGTGGGAGAGGGGGGGGGGGTGTCGGGGGTTATGTTGGATGATCTGTCCATGAAGGAAGTTTTCATCGGGGAAGGGAAATTGCCTGACTTGCCAGCATTATTTATTGGTTATTGGGAAGTATACAGACATTTTCAGGAAGGATTTTTTTCTGGAGGGGGGGGGCTACAGGAGGGGGCTACTCTGGAGAATCTTTCCGTGGAGGATGTTTCTTTGGGGTAAGGGACATTTCTATGAAGGGGGCGCCGGATTTCCAAGTATTATTTAAAAAACGATAAGAAATTAAATAAAAAAAAACAAATTTTTCAACTGAAAGTAAGAAGCAACATTAGAACTTAAAACGAACAGATATTATAACGTAAGTGAGGAGGTTCTCCCCCAAGTCAATACCTCGCTCTTTACGCTACAGTTTTTTTTTAGTGCTTTAAAAAGAGCTATCTATTCTAATTAAACGGCCTTTGTGATTCAGGGGTTTGTGAATCAAATTTTTTTTTAAATTTTAACGTAAAGAGCGTGGTATTGACTAAGGGGAGAACCCCCTCATATACGTAATAACATATGCGTAATAAAAAAAACAATAAAAAAAAACAAGCGATACGGCTCAATAGTAATCGAAACTTTTAAAAATGGAATTTTGATGTCAATAAATGTATCAAAAGAATGGGTTTATAATGCTGATTCTAAAGATATAAATTTTATTAAGTTTAGTATTACTCATCAAAGGCTACGAGCCTGAGAAAATTTACCTGATTTTTTAAAGAGGGGGGAAACACCCCCTACAAGTGAATGAATTTTAATGAAAATCACACCGTCAGATTCAACGTATGAGAAAACCCTATTACACAGGTTTCAAGCCTATTTCTGCAAAAATCTTCAACTTTGTATTTTTTGCCAGAAGAAAAATATACAAATATAGAAGTTAGTTACGTAAGTTAATTTGTAAATTACGTCATAACCAAATTTAGAGACATCCATTTAGCAAAAGAAAAGTAAAATTTTTATGCAAATTTTGTTTACTTATTCAATGATGGTGAGCCAAAATAAAAGCTGCATTAACTAAAAAACGATCAGAAATTAAATAAAAAAAACAAGTTTTTTAAACTGAAAGTAAGGAGCGACATTAAAACTTAAAACGAACAGAAACTATTCCGTATATGAAAGGGGCTGTCCCCTCCTCAACGCCTCGCTCTTTACGCTAAAGTTTGACTCTGTCTCACAACTTTATTTTTAAAACAATAAAAAACTTTAGCGTAAAGAGTGAGGCGTTGAGGAGGGGACAGCCCCTTTCATATACGGAATAATTTCTGTTCGTTTTAAGTTTTAATGTCGCTCCTTACTTTCAGTTTAAAAAACTTGTTTTTTTTATTTAATTTGTAATAAGCGGACAAAGCAAAGTATGGGAATAGGAAAACCATTTCCTGGTGCTTTGGCCTCAGTTAACCCTATAGAGGCAATTGTTGTAAAAAAACAACACTGTACTTTTCGAGCTTGAACTGCCATCTTGCTGTCAAAAAATACTGCTTTTATCAACATCTTTCGATGGGGCTGAAAGATGGCAGTCGATTGATACCTTCGGGGAGCTGCTGTGTGACATGTGGCCTAAACAGTGAGTCACCAAACCAACGAATAAGAAAAACGAATGAAAAGGTAGGCAGTTTCTAAGCTAGAAACTGGAAACAAAACGAAATGGTGGGAGATTCCTTGCATGTCATATGCGTATAAAATATATACCGTTTAGAATTACTGTAGTTGAAATTCACGAACTGTGCAAGAATTTGGATCAGTAGCAAGATAAACTTCCTCCTGTTGTAAAAATACAACATCGGACGATCGTGGCTCAAAATTGTGAAACGAATAACTAATTTTTGTTTTCTTTTTAGATGGCAGAATCGTACGACAGACTAAGAAAACGAGCTCAAAATTGCCGAATTGACGCGGAAGAGGCGGCCAAGTATATTTTTGACATTCGAGAAAACATGTTGTCGGACTTGTCCGACGATGATGGTGACGATGATCCAGACTTCCTGTCTCCAGAAGATCTTATCGATGATCCTGACGCAGACTTGTTGCCTCTACTGGACAATCTCCACTTCTTCTTGGAACAAGATGACGTGGAGGCTATCACTGAACCCAGTGACGATGACTCGGGGGAAACTCCACCCTCCAGTCAGCAACAGCAACCGGTAACAGCAAGTACGGGAAAATCAAAGAAGAAATCGAAAGTCCTAGAAAAATTCGGCTGGAGAAAAGTAGAGATAGAAAAAGTTGATCTGTCTTGGAAAGGAGAGCCTCGCCAAGTTCCAGGCATCTTGGAGACTCCACTGAAATACTTCCAAAAATTCTTTGACGATCAACTTCTTGAGCTGATAGTTGAGCAAAGTAACGTCTTTGCACTTCAAACTGAGGGATGCAACCTCTGCCTCACTGCCGAAGAGCTAAAAGTTTTCATGAGCATTATTCTATTATTTGGAGTGATAAAAGTTCCCTATTATCGAATGCACTGGGAAGCAGCCACCAGATACCCTCAAATTGCCGACAAGATGGGCCGACAAAGGTTTGACAAGATCAAACGTTTTCTTCATTTCAATGACAACAATAAAGCTAAGAAATCTGGAGAACAAGGATTTGACAAGCTGTACAAGATTCGACCCGTCCTGAGTCATATCCGTTCCAAGTTTCTTGAAGTCAGCCCCGAAGAACACCATTCAATTGACGAGCAAATGATTTCTTTCAAGGGGCGAAGCAACTTGAGACAATATCTACCGCAAAAGCCGACTAAGTGGGGAATAAAAGTGTTCACAAGACCTGATGTGTCTGGTTTTCTATATGATTTTGAAGATTATCAAGGGAAGGGCACTCTTTTTGAAGACGAGATGGAGCCAGATCTTGGAGTCGGAGCCAGCATAGTTTTACGTCTGATGAATAACTTGCCTGAGAAAATGAACTACAAGATTTACTTTGACAACTGGTTTTCGAGCTTGAAACTAATGAGTTTGCTCAAAATTAAAGCATTCCCTTGTATTGGTACGTTGAACAAAGCACTACTGAAGGGCTGCCCATTCCTCACAGATGGTGAAATAAAGAAACGAGAGAGAGGAACGTCAGATTACAGGACTGACATTCATTCTGGTGTTATTGTAGTGAAATGGTTAGATAACAACACGGTTTGCTTGGCTTCGATGTATGCAGGAATAACGCCACAGGATATGTGCAGACGCTGGAACGTTAAGGATAAATCTAGGGTTGAAGTTTCAAGGCCAGCAATTATTTATTATTACAACCGTCATATGGGTGGCCTAGATTTAGCAGACATGCAGGCGGAGATGTGCCGAACTCATCTTCGGACACGAAAATGGTATATGAGAATCTTCTGGTGGCTTATTGACACAGCATTTTGCAATAGCTGGCTTCTTTTCAGGTCAGACGTCAAAGCGCTGACTTCAAGGACAGACGAACCGACGATCTTGAGAGCCTTCAGGTCTGAAGTTGCTGCAGGGTTGTATGCCTCGGTGCGTGTGATGCCCCAACGTAAACGTGCTAGACCATCCGAAGATGTCGAAGCAAGTCCCAGCCCCATTCGAAGTCGCAATCGAATCCGACCGGCAATATCTGCTCAAGCCGATGGACTTGATTACTGGCCAAAAAAGACTGAAAAGCAGAGCCGCTGCAAAGAGTACAAATCGGGATATACCACTTTTGAATGCGAAAAATGTGACCTTCCACTGTGCCTTACTGCCAAAAACCATTGTTTTAAAGCCTTCCACACCAAGTGAAAATGCCCCATTTTTATATACTCGAGAGGCTAATGTCGTATTTTACAACATGGTCTAAAATTGACAATTTTGAATAAATCATATAAAAAAATTTTTTTCATCACAAGTTTGACCTAGAGATTACATGGGAAGCGTTGGAGATTTTTCCTGGTATTCGTTCCTATAGTGGCCTGTCAAGGGTTAAGCAAATTCTGTGGCGAATTTGCGGTATTAATTTTATTTTTACACCGAAACCTCTATAAATTGAGAAACTTCCTAACCCGAATTATTTCTTGGGGGGGGGGATATAGGTTTTAGCGAATCACTATTTATTTCTACTGACTACTTCTGTTTCTTCCGTTCCTTAAAAACCAGATGAGGGTTACTTTTTATACTGCTTTGCCGTAAAAAGCATTTCTAAAACTGGTAGATCACCGAGGAAGGTTACTTTGAACAGTCGTCAATAGTTAGGGACACTTGAACAGTCTGATATAGTAAACTCTTGGATTTTGCCAAAAAATCAGATGAGTTTTACTGATTAACTGTATTGCTTAAAAATTTAATTCGGGCCCAAATGCATTCCCAGACCTTTACATCTTACAGGATTTCCAGAGGATATTTCCTGAAAATGCATTGTTACTACGAAAACACTTCCATACCTTTCATCCATTTTGCCCAATAGAGTCTCGTATACTGGCTACAGAAAAGAAGAATTGTGTCGATTGCATCGTTCAGGGTATTCACTACTATGAGCTGGCCCAATTTTGCCCAATAGGCTTTGGTATGCTGGCTACAGAAAAAAAGGAGTTTTTTTTTTTTTTAATGGGTCATCCAGACCATTCACAGACATGATTCTGAGAACCTTATAGAGCTCGGTAACATAGAAGAAATCCATCTCATCCAATGAGTCGAAATCAAAATAAGGAATAGCTTTTGACAATCTTCCTTCAATTTGTTATGGTTCTCAACCAATCGGCTCATCATTTTACTCCAACGATACCGACCACTTCTTATCCCCACTTCTTCTGCCCATCCTCGGTCCAGAAGGATGAAAAAAGAATGTAAATCACTAGAGTCAATTTTAGGGTTTGGAAGAGATGGAAGGGTCTGGTCCCTTCCTATGCGTGTTCCTAATCCACACCTAAATCGCATGTCAGTGAATTTGACACTACTGCAGTATTTCTTGCTTGATATTGCTGCTGTAAAATGATATCATCTTAGTATCAGGAAGAGCTTCAGCAAACAAAAGTAAGAATTTATTTCCGGGGAGGGATCATTTTAGAGTCAAAGAAATTTATAAAAATCCAAAAAATGAACATAGTGAAACTCCTTTCTGCTGGAATTTCTGTGGCATACGTTATGTAGTTCAATTTCAATGATATCAAAGATGTATATTGTTGCATAAGTTAACTGTTCAGAGGCTAGTATAGCTAAGACATTAAAACAGACAGTGGAGAGAATTCTCAAAGAAAATTAATTTTGACTTTGATTTTTACAGACCTATTGAGTTTCCCAAATTTCGGCATTTCGTTAAGTGCTTGGTCACAATTAATGATTTTAAATACGTTTAGCGTGGGTTTAATTCAATTAGCCTTTTATAAGGTAAATTCATTTAGTTTGGAATTGCAAAACAACTGATTTATTATATTTGCAATTATTTTTGTAGATCAGCCTTGAAACTATTTAAAGTAGTGTGTCAATCTAAGGCTTCGATACTAAAAATACAGGAATATAAAGGGAAATAAAGGAAAATACTAGAATAAAGTAAAAATAAAGGAAAATAGGAAAATAAAGGAAAATAAAGGAAATAAAGGAAAATACTAAAAATACAAGAATTTAAAATATGAGCTAACTCAGACAGGCTTTTATGATTGAATCAATTAGCTAGTAATAGGGTTTTGACCCTGTTTAAAATATTTCTCCAAGAATGTTGTCGTTCCGTAGCCCTTGATATGCAAGCTGTGTGATGTAAGTAATAGAAAGCTATGTATAACTTCGTTTTCTTTGAAAAGCGGTCGACAACCTGTTTCTCGCGCTCGCGAGCGCAAGCTCTTTCGTCGTTAAGTGCGGCTCTTGCGAAACTCTTTGTCATTCCGATTATTCATGTCTCACACAGGGCTTCCACTATGCCCGAATTTTCGGGGATTTCCCCGAAAATCTATGTGTCTCCCTGAAAAAAAATATATTTCCCCGAATCCCCGAAAACCAACCAATAACGGTGTCACCCCTAGTGACTATCTCTAGCGAACATTACTTTACATACCATAATTTTTCACTGCTCTCTTGTTCGTTAATTTTCGTCTCCTGTGTTACTTTGCATAAGAACCAGACTGATACAATTCAAGTATAGACGGTTCTTCATATTTTCACAAAACTATCATTTTCCTGCATTTAGAATAAGCCATTTCGAATGCAGTATTTCAAATGATATTAATATTCTTGCATTTATAACATTCGTGGTCAAGCCAATCTTGACAAAATTAGACAAGAATTTTACTTCTACTTTAAGCTGTAATGGAAATTTTCTTATGAATAATATTTTTGGGGTCATTTCCGTTTAATCCCCTATTCCCCGACCTTGTACATATTCCGTAGCTAAATTTTGCCTCATTAGAACGGGATTGTTGAATGCTCGGTTGGATTTTGGGGTTTGAAATTGAACTTCTAAAGAGGGAGAATTGTTTTGAAAGCCGAATCATAAGTTTAATTTGTTTTATTTTGCTTTTTTTTGGTTTTGGACATACTGTGTTAATTTTTAATACTTAATGATTTAAGGCATAATATATTGAAGGAATTGATCTTTTTGCCAGGAATTCTTACCATTTAAATTTTTTCTTTCATTCGGTCTGTAAAATTTATGTTCTTTTTTTATCTGAGACTTGTGTTCGTCAGTACTCCCCTCACAATTATTATTCTGGTCCCTTCACCCGTGTCATATTTTCAGTGGACGTAATATTTCAAACTGCAGTTTTAGGATCTTTTTAAACTCCTGCAAACCTGTTAGTTAGGCGAAGGAAATTTTTACTGAAAATAGGTTCTAATCAAATTCGGGATAGCCAAGTAAACTTGTTTAAATATCTAGGCCTACCTTTACAACTTTTAATGCTTGAACAATTTTAGTAGCCCTGAATGAAGGCCAACTCTGAGATAAAAACGAAACAATTTAAAGGAATTGTGGTATAATTTATTTTATCGGGAGAACTGTCCCTAAATACCAAATTCTTACCATAAAAAATGCACCATCCCCTCCCTGTTCTAACGAGGCAAAATTTAGCTACAGACTATGTACAAGGTCAGGGAAAAGGGGATTTAAACGGAAGTGACCCCAAAAATATTATTCATAAGGAAATTTCCATTACAGCTTAAAGTAGAAATTTGGTTATCAGGCTCATATTGTTTTCTTGTCAAGTTTTATATTATTTTCGGACTTATTTACCACGAACTGTTGGTTACTAATTCCAACTAATCTTAGTTTGAAAAAAAAGAATAAGTATCTTTTATATGATTTGTAGCCTATATTTTTATCACGTCCAGGCAATAGATGGGCTGATACAAAAATGATAGTGCACTAAGTACTATATTTAAAACACGGATGACCGCTGGGTTGGTGGGAGGGGTGGGGGTTAATCGTTGACTATATAGTAATCATGAGGTAACCAAAAGAAAGGAAAGCATAGTAGAAACAAACAAGGAAAACAAAGTATGTGTCGAGGGGGTATTTACCGCCGGGGGGGGGAGGGGTATTTTCCGATGGTATTTCCTGCGGAGGGTATTTTCCGCGGGGGTACTTTCCGTGTTGGTATTTTTCGCGGGGGTATTTTCAGCGGGATAGTATTTTCTTCGGGTTTTTTTTTGCGAGGGGGAGGGGTACTTTCCCGTTTTTTTCGCGGGGGGATTTTCCGGGGGGTAAACATCTAAAACCTTAGAATCAGTATGAAAAACCAATAATGTGTCAATTGTAGTCGAAATTTCCTTTTAATTTAAGTTTAAATTAACTTGTTTAATTTAGTTCTTGTTTGTTTTATGTTTTAATGTTGCCCCATATTATTAATGAATTGCGGAGATTAATGACTTAATGAAAAAGTACTACTGGTATTTACAGTTCACTTGTGTTCACTATTAATTTTTTTTTTTTTTTTGAAGTTTTTGCCGCAAAATCAGTAATAAGTGTTTTCAGCTTCGGTTTCCAATCCCGTGATCTGGCTCTAAAATCTACTCTGTAAAAAGGCTTGATTTACTACGCAGATCCAAGCCCTACTTGAGCCTGAAACCGAAGCTAAAACCAATTTTGGCTCCCAAATTTTCACAATGAAATTCCATTTTGTTTCTTCCCCGAAAATTCCCCGAATCTTGAAGACTTGTCACCGAAAACTCCCCGAGGTTTTAAGGCTTGTCCCCGAATTTTAAGATTCGAGAGTGGAAGCCCTGGTCCCACAGTCAAAATAAGCAACAAAATAGACTAAATACTTCAAACTCCTCTTCGCAAATCCAGCAACATAGCTCGAAATTGGAGGCACTTCCCACAATTCATATCCACATTTTGACCCTAATATATTGTAAAGTTTTGTTATTGGTTTATTTCCAAGGAGAATCGGTGTGCGAACCGTGTTGCAATGTTGCTGCTTTATCTCTCCAAGCATTACACCCCATCGAGCTATCAAACTACTTATGAGAGATTTGTACTTCTAGTCTACTGGGCAAAAATTGAGAGAAAATAGATCGGGACGAAATTTGAGAAATGGATGTGGACTGCCAGGTGGTAGTAGTATCCCTGGGCATATTTCGTTTGCTATTAGATAACATAATTGATTACTATTTGGTATTACGTTGAAAATTATGGAGAGTTAATTAACAGTTGGAAAATTGTTGTACAAAGGGTTCTGAGCTGTTGAAAGAAGATGTCAATGATCTTCATAATTTGTTTCTCACTAAATTTCGATCCGATTAGGCTGTAAAAAATAAAATCATGATTAACTATTTTTTTGATTAGATATTTGACATTGGTTAGATATTTTTAACTATTTTTTATTTTTAGATATTTTTATTTTAGTGTCTAATAAGCGAGTTATTTCAAATAAAATTACACTTTGCCAGTTTTATTTGAAACATTGATCATTTTTAAGTCCAATATTTTAACAGCTACATGCTATCGGATTTCGAAAAAAAGTCTATAACATAAAAATAGACTGTATTTGACACCGGCAAGGTTTGATTCGATTTATTACCACAGAGCTCAATCAAAAATTGCGGCTTAACAAAGAGCACAAGTGAAGAATACAAAATTATAAGAAAATTATAGCAAATCATGATAAAAGATAAAGATCCTCCAAAGCCATTGGTGGCGAAAAGGACGTCGTGCTGACGTTTCAGTTGCTGGGTACTTTTTACTGTTACGTGCGGCAGCCCTGCCGCCCAGCCTTGAAGCAGCTGGAATCAAACGCTATGTCCCGTATTGTGAAGCAGAACATTAATCTACTGTTCTACCACAGGTTTAAGTAAATCATGAGATTTATTCATAACACGAAATTTTAGGGGAGGTAAAAGGCCACCTTGTGCATGTGGCTGGATTACCGTTTTCAAAAAAGATAACGAACAAATTTAAAATAGTGTGTGATTATAAAAAAAGACTCAGATCGAAACTTTTCCTTGATGTATATTGCTGTCCAGACCTTTTAGCCCCCAGTTAGAGAAAACTAAATTCATGATGTATTCTTTCCGAGTACGACACCATTGCGCTTCTCCATTCTTCCTTTTTTTATACTTTTCAAGTTTTTACAAAAGGAAAGTGGTTGTCACAAAGTTGACAACCCTACTAGGGGCACACCAATAAAATAAAAGTCAGGTTACAATTGTGTGGGAGAGTTGACAAAATATTAAGGCCAATTTTTCGTAGAGAGTAGTTCCGTCCCTTGGCCTGGGTACTAAGGTTTATTTATTATAGTCTTAAAGGGAATATACTCTAAAACTAGAAAAAGAAGGCAAGAAGCGCCTGAACAAATGGCTTGGTGAGATTTAGACCAGGGGATTACACCTGAAATTCTCTATGACTCGACTTATTCCGACGCACAATAGCTTGGTTTCTCTCATCATCTCCTACCTTTGACTCCTTTCATCGAGTAATGATGGCATTTCATTTTACATTCATTGGGAAGCTAACTGCCGCTATAAATGCAAATATAAGAAAATAAAAGGACTGTTGGACTTGTTGGGTCACGGACTTGTTCCGTGACTTGGACTTGTTCAGGCTGAGGACTTGTTCAGTCACGTGCATTGCGCAATTTCACTTGGAATCCAATTGACAATTGTCTCGTCATTTAATTGTTTAGTTGTTTAATTGTTTAGTTGTTTAATCGTTTAATTGTTTAATCGTTTAGGATGATTAAAATGTTTTGCAAAAACACCCCTTGAGCACTTATAAATAGAATTGTCAGTTAAAATGTCCAAAGAGAATTAATGTTAGCCCACTTGAAATTGGTACGGTTCAGGATTGCCAGTAAAATAAAAGTACAAAACCAAGGAGTCCAAACCCTTGGACATTTTTGATATCATTTGGGAGATATCGCTACATTTTGGGTACTATGCTCATCACAGTTAATATAATTAACTTCCATCGTTAACATACTTTACTTAATATTGAAATAAGAAAAAAAGAGAAACAATTTTGTAATTTCTAATTTTTCACAAAGAATTTTTGTAATTTAGAAAGTTCTTTTGACAAATTTTAAAGGTAAGAGGCAAAGTTTGCCATATTTTGCACGAAAATGATAATGTTCCAAACTGGCCATGTTTACTTCGTAAAAGAACAGTGAAATTCTTGCAAAATGACAATGCTTGACAAAATAACCAAGACACCTAAAAGTCTTACAGAGACTTATTTTGTCACGAAAACTAATTTGCGGAATAAAAATTTATTAGACTGCAAGCAAGACATTTTTCGTGTTACTCGGGAAATTTCCTGAACGTCTATTGACATGGTACATTGCGTTGTATGAAAAGGACCTGAGTTAGTCACTCAGGAAAATCAAATTGATGAAATCTCTGATGAAAATTACTTTCCTCAATGGACCGCAAGGATAGAGGTAAGAGGGAGATTGGATTCCGTTGATGGGAAGACACTGCTCTTTTCAACGCGCCGAAATGGTTTTTTTTTTCTATTGATTGCAATAACCTTTACTTCTTTAAGCAGACATCCATGGATTTGTAAAGTAGTTACGGAATTCAATTCTTCTCATTTATAGGTAGTATCTATATTTACATAAGCATCCAAAAGTGCGCAAAATAAAGTAAAATATAGGCTGGTTCAATTAATAGGAGATGTTAAAATAAAATGACCAGTGATTACCCTTGCTGAGAGGTAGACCCTGCCCTGTTATCCCGTTCTCGTAATTTCGAGCGTTGATCACGCTTTTTTGAGAACCTAATTTAAAAAAAAACGATTGCAATTGGAGCCAATTATGCACTTTTGATTCCTGGAGCAACTTTTATGGTTTCAACAAATTTGAGGGATGGAGCAAAGGGAGACTGCAGCCTCTGTCCTATCAAGAGTAATTCCTGTCAGTATGAAGATATAGCTTCACCGTTCATTTCGCCTTTTTTTATTGTATAAGGTATATTAAGCTACCCGTTTCAGAGGTAACTGATTTTTTCAACTTCCATAAAACTTAGAAGCCATTCCATACATTATTTTTCACACAATGTGTTCATTTTCCTATTGTTATAAAAAGTTCAAAGTTGAACTCTTGGGTCTTTCCTTTTTTTATATTTTATTATCCGAAAAAAAGCAATTACTGCTAGTAGGCTAAATCACTAATAAGACGAACTCTTCGAATTCCAACTTCCAAGAATTTTGTTTCCTATACCCAATGTTTATTGTTACCAGAGTAGAAACAATAAAGATTGCCACCCGAACTATTACAATATTCTTATCAGATCACAATCTCTGAGAAATTGGTAAATTTTACTTCCCCCAAAATGCTCGGACCCCGTTTTCATTGATGAAAAGGAAAAATTGAATTTTCCCCTTGAATGAAGGAGCGTGAAAATTAGGGAAAAGTTTTGAGGAAAACTATAGTGTAGGTTACATTGCAAACTCAACCGTTATCAGAAAAATTTACAGACTAAAAGAGCCGAACAAGGGAAAGTTATTTTTTTTCATCCTTTGTTTGTGTCTTCCTTTGTTGGAAAGGGATATATCTTTTACAGACTCTAGGAGGAGCCTATTAGCGGTTAAGTTAATAGTGCAGAAAAAAAGACTTCCCAGAAAACTGTGAAAAAGGTTGGCGACAAAATCTTGTTAACTTTTGAAACGTGTTAGCTTAAATAGATGGAATTGGAACGATGCCAATGGTTTTTGCAGCAATGACAATCTTTGAATATTTGAATTATGGATCATAGTAGGCGCAGCTTTGAAGATTTATCAAAGAGTTTTTGGTAACGAACTGTAAGTAAGGAGTGACTCGGCTCAATAGTAACCGAAACTCTAAAAACGGAATTTTAATATCAATAGACAGATCAAAAGAATCAGCTTATAATGCTGATTTTAAATATATAAGACTCACCAGGTTTAGTGCTACCCATCAAAGGTTACGAGCCTGAGAAAATTTGCCTGATCTTGGAAATAGGAGGGTAATACGTCTTAAAATTCAAGGAATCGTTATGAAAATCGTGCCATCATATTTAGCGTACCAGAGAACCCTGGTTGAAGTTTTAAGCTCCTATCTGCAAAAATGCAGAATTTTGCTATTTTAGCCAGAAGACAGATCACGGATCCGTGTTTATTTGTTCTTTTGTTTGATTGTTTTTGTTTTTCCCAGGGGTTATCGTATTGAAACAATGGCCCTTGAAAATCGGGAGAGGGCGCATTCGAACGGAAATTAAAACTTCTAGTGCCCTTTTTAAGTGCCCAAAAAGATTGGAGGGCAACTGGGGCCTCCAATCCCACACCCATTTTTCCCCAAAGTTATCTGATCAAAATTTTGAGATAACCATTTTGTTCATTATAATTGAAAGATCAAATAACTATGTCTTTAGATGTAAAATGAACCCCCACAGTCCGTGGGGAGAGGCCTGTAAATTATGAAATTGGCCCAGTATTCACGTATAGTATTTGTTATTGAGAAGTATACAGACATTGTTGGGGGGGGCGGGGGAGGCTGTGCTTGGGTTTGATTTCTATAGGGATAATCTTCCTTGGGATGGGAAATTTCTGGGGTGTAAATTTTCCAAAGGAAATGTTACACAGGGGGAATTTGACAGAATTACTATACAAAATTCCTTTTAATTGTCTTATATTCCATTTGCCGAAGTTTTCATGTGGAGATGCTCCGGGGGAATCATCCAGGGGGACATTTCTGGAGTGATCGAGAAACTGATTAGAGACTAAAGTCTTATTCAAATGAAAGAATGCTAAGCAGAAATTTTCAGGCTGAATCGTCCGCAAAAAAAATTTACAGGGAGGGAGGATTCTCAGCGAGGATGGAACTGTCTGGGGGAATTTGACGGGGGGTTGCACTTTACGTTGGATGAAATTTCCACGCAGGTGTTTTTAGTGAGGGGGAGGGTTATATTTCATAGAGAGTGAGCCAGATTTACGGGCATTTTGTTAAAAAAAAACGAACAGAAATTTATCCATATACGAAGGGTTGCCCCTTCAGTAGAATGCTAATATTGAGTTCCATGGAACTATGTTCCTTCCTGTGCTATTTGCTCACTCTATGTTCCTTGGCACCTTTCCAGAGCATATACTTATGGATTTGCTCACTCTATATTCCTTCCTGTGCTATTTGCTCACTCTATGTTCCTTGGTACCTTTCCAGAGCATGTACCTATGGATTTGCTTAGACGTATAGGAATTACCATGCTATTTGCTTATACACATATGAATTACCATGCTATTTGCTTAGACGTATAGGAATTACCATGCTATTTGCTTAGTCACATAGGAATTACCATGCTATTTGCTTAGACGCATAGGAATTACCATGCTATTTGCTTAGACACATAGGAATTATTATGCTATATGCCTAGACGTATAGGAATTACCATGCTATTTGCTTAGGAGTATAGGAATTCCCTTACTATTTGCTTGCACATTGTAAAAAGCGAGCAGTACGAGCGGGGATTCCCCACTTGTTCCTGCACATTGCAAAAAGCGAGATATTTATTATAAATTTGGAACAATATCAATCTATGGGAATGGTTAACGATAACAAACAAGTTTTCAACCAGATGGGTTTTTGAAGCACATTCAGCATGGCGTGTTTTATTTTTTGTATTATTTTTTTTTTTGGCAATTGGCATTTTTTCTGATAACAAGTACCATTCATTGCGATCATAGCTCTAAAAAAAGGGGGCTTAGCATTTGCGAATTGGATCGTATGAAGGTGGAGAAAAAGAAAAAGGGTTTAGCATTTGCGAATTGGACTATACGAACGATATTAATTGAATAATAGGGGAAAAAACAGAGCTAGATAGCATTTGCGAATTGGATCGTATGAAGGTGGAGAAAAAAGGGTATAGCATTTGCAAATTGGCGATTATCAGTTAAGGTAACCCCTCGGGGTTGTTAACTTAGGCAATTTGTTATAAATTTGAGACGACATCAATCTATGAAAATGGTTAATGATGATAGAACGACATTATGAGTTGACCTAGCTTTACCTCTCCGATGTGTTCTGTATAATATACAAGTTGTGTTTGAACAGTGTTGTCAGTTTAAAATAGGGTCCAACGTTATAGTATACTAAAAAGTTGATACTAACAGAGATGTAGATGGCAAGAAAATAATTTTAATAGAGAAATTCAGAACAAACCATAGAAATCTTTGCAAATCAAGTAGTAAGGTGTCTGTGAGTACGAACCATCAAGGATCATAAGCACCAATGACCCTAACCAGCAGAGACATCAACCCCCCAAAGGTCCCCTATCCCCAAACTAGAGAAATTCAGAACAGACCTTAGAAATCCTTGCAAATCAAGTAGTAAGGTGTATGTGAGTACGAACCATCAAGGATCATAAGCACCAATGACCCTAACCAGCAGAGACATCAACCCCCCATAGGTCCCCTATTCTCCACCTCGGAGGACGCCCCCTCCCATCAACTTTTAGGCCCCCTCCCCCCATTTTTTTTTTTTTGGCAATTGATGTTTTTTCTTAAAACAAGTATAATTCATTATGATAGTAGCTTTAAAATGTGAAAATTAAGTCCAATTTTGGATCGAAAAATAAACTATTTCTGTAAAATCTGAGTTAATAAGGGTTTTGACCGTAAACTCTAGTTTTTTGTGAGAAAATTACGAAAAATACAATTCTCTGGGTCAAATGTGAAACTTAAGTCCATTTTTGGATCGAAAATAAAACTATTTCCGTAAAATCTGAGCTAATAAGGGTTTTTGACCGTAAACTCTAGTTTTTTGTAAGAAAATTATGAAAAATACAATTCTCTGGTTCAAATGTGAAACTTAAGTCCATTTATGGATCGAAAAATTAAACAATTTCCGTAAAATCTGAGATAATAAGGGTTTTTGACCGTAAACTCTAGTTTTTTGTAAGAAAATTATGGAAAATACAATTCTCTGGTTCAAATGTGAAACTTAAGTCCATTTATGGATAGAAAAATAATTACTATTTCCGTAAAATCTGAGTTAATAAGGGTTTTTGACCGTAAACTCTAGTTTTTTTTGAAAAAAATATGGAAAATACAATTCTCTTGTTCAAATGTGAAGCTTCAGTCCATTTTTGGATCGAAAAATAAAACTATTTACGTAAAATCTGAGCGAATAAGGTTTTTTGACCGTAAACTCTAGTTTTTTGTAAGAAAATTATGGAAAATACAATTCTAGGGTTCAAATGTGAAACTTAAGTCCATTTATGGATCAAAAAATAAAACTATTTCCGTAAAATCTGAGCTAATTAGGGTTTTTGACCGTAAAATCTAGTTTTTTGTAATAAAATTATGGAAAATACAATTCTCTGGTTCAAATATGAAACTTAAGTCCATTTATGGATCGAAAGAATAAACTATTTCTGTAAAATCTGAGCTAATAAGGGTTTTTGACCGTAAACTCTAGTTTTTTGTAAGAAAATTGTCGAAAATATAATTCTCTGGTTCAAATGTGAAACTTAAGTACTTTTTTGGATCGAAAAATAAAACTATTTCCGTATATTCTGAGTTAATAAGGGTTTTTGACTGTAAACTCTAGTTTATTGTAAGAATATTATGAAAAATACAATTCGTTGGCTCATAGGTGAAACTTAAATCCATTTTTCGTTAAGTCTCAGAGTGAATAAATTCGTTATCAACATCCTTTGTCAGATACATCAAATAAAATTGACAAAAGATAAATTTCAGAATGAATAAATGCTTTAACAACATCCTTTATTGGATATATCGGATAAAATTGACAAAATCTAAGTATCAGAGTGACTATTTTTTTATCAACATCCTTTGCCAGAAACATCGAATAAAATTGATAAAATATAAGTGTTAGAGTGAATAAATTTTTTTATCAACATCCTTTGTCAGATGCATCAAATAATATTGACAAAATATAAATTTCAGAATTAATAAATTCATTATCAACATCCTTTGTCGGATATGTCGGATAAAATTGACAAAATCTAAGTATCAGAGTGAATATTTTTTTTTAACAGCATCCTTTGCCATATAAATCGAATAAAATTGATAAAATATAAGTGTCAGAGTGAATAATTTTTTTTTATCAACATCCTTTGTCAGATAGATCAAATAAAATTTACAAAATCTAAATTTAAGAATGAATAAATGCTTGAACAATATCCTTTATCGGATAAGTCGGATAAAATTGACAAAGTATCAGAGAGACAAAAATTTCTTATCAACATCCTTTTCTCGGATACATAGGATAACATTGACAGAATCTAAGTGTCGGTATGAATAATTTTTTTTTATCAACATCCTTTGTCAGATACATCAAATACAATTGACAAAATCTAAATTTCAGAATGAATAAATTCATGATCAACATCCTTAGTCGGATATGTCAGATAAAATTGACAAAATCTAAGTATCAGAGTGACTAAATTCTATATCAACATCCTTTGCTCGGATACATAGGATAAAATAGACAAATTCTAAGTGTTAGAGTGAATAAATTTTTTTTATCAACATTTTTTGGCAGATACATCGGATAAAACAGACAAAATCTAAATTTCATAATGAATAAATTCATTATCAACATCCTTTGTCGGATATGTCGGATAAAATTGACAAAATCTAAGTATCAGAGTGAATAATTATTATATCAACATCCTTTGCCAGATACATCGAATAAAATTGATAAAATATAAGTGTCAGAGTGAATACTTTTTCTTATCAACAACCTTTGTCAGATACATCAAATAAAATTGACAAAATCTAAATTTCAGAATGAATAAATTCATTATAAACATCCTTTTTCAGATGTGTCGGATAAAATTGACAAAATCTAAGTATCAGAGTGACTAAATTCTATATCAACATCCTTTGTCGGATATGTCGGATAAAATTGTCAAAATCTAAGAATAATAGTGAATAATTTTTATATCAACATCCTTTGCCAGATAAATCGAATAAAATTTATAAAATATAAGTGTTAGAGTGAATAATTTTTTTATCAACATCCTTTGTCAGATGCATCAAATAATATTGACAAAATAAAAATTTCAGAATGAATAAATTCATTATCAACATCCTTTGTCGGATATGTCGGATCAAATTGACAAAATCTAAGTATCAGAGTGAATATTTTTTTATCAGCATCCTTTGCCAGATAAATCGAATAAAATTGATAAAATATAAGTGCCAGAGTGAATAAATTTTTTTATCAACATCCTTTGTCAGATATATCAAATAAAATTGACAAAATCTAAATTTAAGAATGAATAAATGCTTCAACAATATCCTTTATTGGATATGTCGGATAAAATTGACAAAATCTAAGTATCAGAGTGACAAAAATTTATTATCAACATCCTTTTCTTGGATACATCGGATAAAATTGACAAAATCCAAGTTTCAGAGTGAATAAATTCATTATCAATATACTTTGTCAGATATATAGGATAAAATTGATAAAATCTAAGGATCAGAGTTATTAAATTCCATATAAATATCATTTTCTCGGATACATGGGATAAAATTAACAAAATATAAGTATCAGATTGAATAAATGCTTTACCAACATCCTTTAAATGCATTATCAACATCATTTGTCGGCATTACGTGCGCGCACGTAACCTCGTCTAAATTAACCATAAAAAATGAAATAAAGCTATGTCGACTTTGCATGTCTCTCTCACTATGTAAGCGCCGTCGCGGTGTACACTCCATGTCTTTCTTGTCATTTTTATCCGATATAGCCGACAAATGATGTTGATAATGCGTTTAAACGATGTTGATAAAGCATTTATAGACTCGGATACTTAGATTTTGTCAATTTTACCCCTTCTATCCGAGAAAATGATTTTGATATGGAATTTAATCACTCTGATACTTAGATTTTATCAATTTTATCCTATATATCCGACAAAGGATATTGATAATGAATTTATTCACTCTGACACTTGGATTTTGTCAATTTTTTCCGATGTAACTGGCAAAGGATGTTGATAAAAAAAAAATATTGACTCTAACACTTAGATTTTGTCAATTTTAATCTATGTATCTGAGAAAAGGATGTTGATGTAGAATTTAATCACTCTGATAGTTAGATTTTGTCAATTTTATCCGAAAAATCCGATAAAGGATGTTCTTAAAGAATTTATTCATTCTAATATTTAGATTTTGTCAATTTCTATTCGATGTATCTGACAAAGGATGTGGATAAAAAAATTATTCACTCTGGCACTTAGATTCTGTCAATTTATTCGAGGTATCTGGCAAAGGATGTTGTTAAACAAAATTATTCACTCTGATACTTATATTTTGTCAATTTTATCCGAAATATCCGACAAAGGATGTTGATAATGAATTTATTCATTCTGAAATTTAGATTTTGTCAAATTTATCCGATCTATCTGCCAATGGATGTTGATAAAAAAAAATTTATTCACTCTAACACTTAGAATTTGTCAATTTTATCCTTTGTATCCGAGAAAAGGATGTTGATATAGAATTTAGTCACTCTGATAATTAGATTTTGTCAATTTTATCCGACATATCCGATAGAGGATGTTGTTAAAGTATTTCTTCATTCTGAAATTTAGATTTTGTCAATTTTATTTGATGTATCTGACAAAAGGATGTTGAAAAAAAAAAATTATTCACTCTGTCACTTATATTTTGTGAATTTTATCCGACATATCCGACAAAGGATGTTGATAATGAATTTATTCATTCTTAAATTTATATTTTGTCAATTTTATCTGATGTATCTGACAATGGATGTTGATAAAAAAAATTATTCACACTGACGCTTAGATTTTTCAATTTTATCCTATGTATCCGAGAAAAGGATGTTGATATAGAATTTAATCACTCTGATACATAGATTTTGTCAATTTTATCTGACATATCCTGCAAAGGATGTTGATAATAAATTTATTCATTCTGAAATTTAGATTTTGTTAATTTTATTTGATGTCTCTGACAAAGGATGTTGATAATGAATTTATTCATTCTGAAATTTAGATTTTGTCAATTTTATTTGATGTATCTGAAAAAGAATGTTGATAAAAAAAATTATTCACACTGACGCTTAGATTCTGTCAATTTTATCCTATGTATCCGAAAAAAGGATGTTGATATAGAATTTAGTCACTCTGATACTTATATTTTGTCAATTTTATCCGACATATCCGGCAAAGGATGTTGATAATGAATTTAATTATTCTGAAATTTATATTTTGTCAATTTTATTTGATGTATCTGACAAAGGATGTTGATAAAAAAATTTATTCACTCTGACACTTGGAATTTATCAATATTATTCGATGCATTTGGCAAAGGATGTTGATTTAAAAATCATTCACTCTTATAGTTATATTTTGACAATTTTATCCGACATACCTGACAAAGGATGTTGACATAGAATTTAGTCACTCTGATATTTAAGTTTTTTCAATTTTATCCGAAAATCCGACAAAGGATGTTGTTAAAGCATTTACACATTCTGAAATTTAGATTTTGTCAATTCCAGTCGATGTATATGACAAAGGCTGTCGATAAAAAAAATTTATTCATTCAAACATTTATATTCAACAAATTTTATTCGATATCTATGCAAAAGGATGTTAATATAAAAGCTAATCATTCTTATACTTAGATTTTGCCAATTATATTCGACATATCTGACAAAGGATGTTGATAATGAGTTTATTCATTCTGAAATTTAGATTTTGTCAATTTTATCCAATGTATCTGCCAAAGGATGTTAATGAAAAAAAATTTATTCACTCTAAAACTTAGAATTTGTCAATTTTATCCTATGTATCCGAGAAAAGGATGCTGATATAGAATTTAGTCACTCTGATACTTAGATTTTGTCAATTTTATCCGACATATCCGATAAAGGATGTTGTTAAAGTATTTATTCATTCTGAAATTTATATTATGTCAATTTTATTTGATGTATCTGACAAAGAATTTTGATAATAAAAATTTATTCACTCTGAAACTTATATTTTGTCAATTTTATCCGACATATCCGACAAAGGATGTTGATAAAAAAATATTCACTCTGATACTTAGATTTTATCAATTTTATCCGACATATCCGACAAAGGATGTTGATAATGAATTTATTCATTATGAAATTTAGATTTTGTCAATTTTATCCGATGTATCTGCCAAAGGATGTTGATAAGAAAAATTTATTCACTCCGACACTTAGAATTTCTCAATTGTATCCAATGTATCCTAGAAAAGGATGTTGATATATAATTCAGTCACTCTGATACTTAGATTTTGTCATTTTATCCGACATATCCGATAAAGGATGTTGTTAAAGCATTTATTCATTCTGAAATTTAGATTTTGTCAATTTTATTTGATGTATCTGACAATGGATTGTGATAAAAAAAATTTATTCACTCTGGCACTTATATTTTATCAATTTTATCCGATATCCGACAAAGGGTGTTGATAATGAATTTATTCATTCTGAAATTTAGATTTTGTGAATTTAATTTGATGTATCTGACAAAGGATGTTGATAAAAAAAAATTTATTCACACCGACACTTAGATTCTGTCGATTTTATCCTATGTATCCGAGAAAAGGATGTTGATAAGAAATTTTAGTCACATGGACACTTAGATTCTGTCAATTTTATCCTATGTATTCGAGAAAAGGATGTTGATATAGAATTTAGTCACTCTGATACTTAGATTTTGTAAATTTTATCCGACATATCCGACAAAGGATGTTGATAATGAATTTATTCATTCTGAAATTTAGATTTTGTCAATTTTATTCGATGTATCTGACAAAGGATGTTGATAAAAAATTATTCACATCGACACTTAGATTCTGTCGATTTTATCCTATGTATCCGAGAAAAGGATGTTGATAAGAAATTTTACTCACTCTGATACTTAGATTTTGTCAATTTTATCCGACATATCCGATAAAGGATGCTGTTAAAGCATTTATTCATTCTGAAATTTAGATTTTGTCAATTTTATTTGATGTATCTGACAAAGGATATTGATAAAAAAAATTTATTCACACTGACACTTAGATTTTATCAATTTTATTCAATATATCTGGCAAAGGATGTTGTTAAAAAAAATATTCACGCTAATACTTAGATTTTGTCAATTTTATCCGACATATCCGACAAAGGATGTTGATAATGAATTTATTCATTCTGAAATTTAGATTTTTGTTAATTTTATTTGATGCATCTGACAAAGGATGTTGATAAAAAAAATTTATTCACTCTAACACTTATATTTTATCAATTTTATTCGATGTATCTGGCAAAGGATTTTGATAAAAAAATTTAGTCAGTCTGATACTTAGATTTTGTCAATTTTATCCGACATATGCGATAAAGGATGTTGTAAAAGCATTTTCTCATTCTGAAATTTAGATTTTGTCAATTTTATTTGATGTATCTGACAAAGGATGTTGATAACGAATTTATTTACTCTGAGACTTAACAAAAAATTGATTTAAGCTTCAGTTATGAGCCACGAAATTTTATTATCCATAATAACCTTACAAAAAACTCTAGTTTACAGTCAAAGGCACTTATCAACTCAGATTTAACGGGGAAAGTTTTATTTTTTGATCCATAAAGGACTTAATTCTCACATTTTAACCAGCGAATCGTATTTTCCATAATTTTCTTACAAAAAACTAGAGTTTATGGTCAAAAACCCTTATTATCTCAGATTTTACAGAAACAGTTTATTTATTCGATCAAAAAATGGACTTAAGTTTCACATTTGAACCAGAGACTTGTATTTTCAATAATTTTCTTACAAAAAACTAGAGTTTAGGGTCAAAAACCTTAATTAGATCAGATTTTACGGGAATAGTTTTATTTTTCGATCCAAAATGGACTTAAGTTTCACATATGAACCTGAGAATTGTATTTTCCATAATTTTCTTACAAAAAAACTATAGTTTACGGTCAAAAACCCTTATTAGCTCAGATTTTACGGAAATAGTTTTATTTTTCGATCCAAAAAAGGACTTAAGTTTTACATTTGAACCAGAGAATTGTATTTTCCATAATTTTCTCATAAAAAACTAGAGTTTACGGTCAAAAACCCTTATTAACTCAGATTTTACGGAGATTGTTTTATTTTTCGATCCAAAAATAGACTTAAGTTTCATATTTGAAACAGAAAATTATATTTTCCATAATTTTCTTACAAAAAACTAGAGTTTAAGATCAAAAACCTTTATCAGCTCAGTTTTTACGGAAATAGTTTTATTTTTCGATCCAAAAATTGACTAAGTTTCACATTTGAACCGAAGAATTGTATTTTCCATAATTTTCTCACAAAAAACTAGAGTTTACGGTCAAAAACCCCTATTAACTCAGATTTTACAGAAATAGTTTATTTTTCGATCCAAAATTGGAATTAAATTTAAAATTTGAAAGCAACTATCTTAATGAATTAAAATTTTTATAAGAAAAAATGTAAATTGCCAAAAAAAAAAAAATGGGGGGCGGGGGCAAAAAAGTTGGCGGGGAGGGGGCACCCTTCAAGTTTTGGGATAAGGAACCTTTGGGGGGTTGATGTCTCTGCTGGTTAGGGTCATTGGGGCTTATGATCCTTGATGGCTCGTACTCACATACACCTTACTACTTGATTTGCAAGGATTTCTATGGTTTGTTCTGAATTTCTTTATTAAAATTATTTTCTTTCCATCTACATCTCTCTTAGTATCAACTTTTTAGTATACTATAACGTTGGACCGTATTTTAAACTGACAACACTGTTCAAACACAACTTGTGTATTATACAGAACACATCGGAGAGGTAAAGCTAGGTCAACTCACAATGTCATTCTATCATCATTAACCATTTTCATAGATTGATATTGTCTCAAAACTATAAAAAATTGCCTGAGTTGACAACCCCGAGGGGTAACCTTAACTGATAATCACCAATTCGCAAATTCGATACCCTTTTTTTCTCCACCTTCAGACGATCCAAATCTCAAATGCTACCTAGCTCTGTTTTTCCCTATTATTCAATTAGTATCGTTCGTATAGTCCAATTCGCAAATGCTAAACCCTTTTTCTTTGTCTCCACCTTCATACGATCCAAATCGCAAATGCTAAACCACCTTTTTCTTAGAGCTATGATCGCAATGAATGGTACTTGTTATCAGAAAAAATACCAATTGCCAAAAAAAAAATAAAAAAAAAAAAAAAAATAACGCCATGCTGAATGTGCTTCAAAAACCCATCTGGTTGAAAACTTGTTTGTTATCGTTAACCATTCCCATAGATTGATATTGTTCCAAATTTATAATAAATATCTCGCTTTTTGCAATGTGCAGGAACAAGTGGGGAATCTCCGCTCGTACTGCTCACTTTTTGCAATGTGCAAGCAAATAGTATGGGAATTCCAATACGTCTAAGCAAATAGCATGGTAATTCCTATACGTCTAAGCAAATAGCATGGTAATTCCTATGTGTCTAAGCAAATAGCATGGTAATTCCTATGTGTCTAAGCAAATAGCATGGTAATTCCTATACGTCTAAGCAAATAGCATGGTAATTCCTATGTGTCTAAGCAAATAGCATGGTAATTCATATGTGTCTAAGGAAATAGCATGGTAATTCCTATGTGTCTAAGCAAATAGCATGGTAATTCCTATACGCCTAGGCAAATAGCATGGTACTTCCTATGTGTCTAAGCAAATAGTATGGGAATTCCTATGTGACTAAGCAAATAGCATGGTAATTCCTATACGTCTAAGCAAATAGCATGGTAATTCCTGTGTGTCTAGGCAAATAGCATGGTAATTCCTATGTGTCTAAGCAAATAGCATGGTAATTCCTATACGTCTAAGCAAATCCATAGGTACATGCTCTGGAAAGGTACCAAGGAACATTTAGTGAGCAAATCTATAAGTATATGCTCTGGAAAGGTGCCAAGGAACATAGAGTGAGCAAATAGCACAGGAAGGAACATAGTTCCATAGCATTTATTATTAGCATTCTACTCCCTTCCTCAATACCTTGCTCTTTACGCTAAGGTTCGACTTTCGTCCCAATTTTATAAGAGTGGCTACTGAAAAACAGGGCAGTTTAATTAGAATAGGAAGCTTTTTTAGAAGTGCTAACAGCCTTAGCGTAAAGAGCAATGTGAGGAGGGGCAATCCTTCATATAGCTATGGAATAAATCTACCAAAATTAATATGCAAATTTCATTTTAATTTTTCAAGTACGGTGAGCCAAATTCGAACCTGCATTCGTTGAAAAATATTCAGAAATTAAATAAAACAAACACGTTTTTTTAACTGAAAGTAAGGAGCGACATTAAAACTTAAAACGAACAGAAACTATTCCGTATATTAACGGGACTGTTCCCTCCCCAACTTCTCGCTCTTTACGCTAAAGTTTGGTTCTTTGTCTCAACTCTACTTTTTAAAACAATAAAAACTTTATCGTAAAGAGTGAGGCGTTGAGGAGGGGACATCTCATTTCATATACGGAATGTTCGTTTTAAGTTTTAATGTTGCTCTTTATTTTCAATTTAAAAAAAGCTTGTTTTTTTTTTAATCTAATTTGGAATAGAATAAGGCATGTAACAGAAGTTATGTGTAATAAATACAAAACGTGCGTGACTTTTTATCCTTCCCGTAAATATGCAACTAAAATATTCAATATAGGAATGTGAAAATTAACACAGAATAATTTTGGAACCAATTAGGTATTACAGAATATTACCTAACTATAGTCGATAGAAAAGATAATATAGTCAATAGAGATAAGATGTATTTTCAACAACAACAAGAAATAATCAAAAAACATAATGTATTCACTCCCACAAAAGCTCCTTGGTATATAGAGTCTATAAAAATCCGAAACATATAAACCAGCTATGAAAAAAACCCATAAAAAGTACAATATGACCTTGACAACAACCTTGCGGGGGCCTAAGACCTTATCTTCTGACCGTAGTGAGCGAAAGTAGCGTAGCAGAGGGTGGTGACATCGTGGTTATTATTGAGCACTGGAGACCCGAGTCTGTCATTGACTGAAGGCTGAAATGAGCGGAGGAAACACAACAAAAATCTGTCGAAGTCGGTTCTCCTAGCTATAAAATCAAGGATGTGTTTTTCCGTCTAACTGTCCTTCCAGGTAACTTGTAAATAAGTTATAAATATGAAATTTATTGCAGAATAATTTTGGAATCATGAGAGTGCAAATTAGGGTTTGAAAATCTTAGAAAAGTAGACTAACCACAAAAAAAGGAGCAACTACAAGGGGGCAACATTGTCATATTCGTTTGAGGGCCAAAGATCTGAGCTGCCGACCGTAGTGAGCGATGCGAGCGGAGAAAACTGCTCTGGCGTGCTACTTTTACTTAAATACTATTCAGCGCACGTCCCTTTGGCATAGAGTGCCACCAAATATGGTGAACAAATATATCTCACGGGAATGTAAGAAAGACTAAAAATTACAAAGAAGGAAAAAGAAGCCTTCTTTCGGTTTTCGTTTGAAATTCTTTCTTTTATGGGTTCAAATAAAATTATAGTGGCGCAAGGCAGAAGTAAAAAAACAAAAAAAAAAAAAAAATTTAAAACTGTTTAATTATCTGAATTAAAAACCTAGGAACATTTATATATTTTATGAATTTGTGAAGCAGATCGTCTGAAAAACCGTGAGAAAGTTTCAGGACAAAACTGAACTAAAGCAATAAAGGGTTTCTCCTGATATTTAAACTTCTCTATTTTCATTATTTAGTTTGAAAACTTTCTAAGCCTCTAAACTTTAGAACTCTATTAGCCAGATCTAGTTAAGAGAAAAGCTTTTGTCTGAAATAAAAGGATGTTGCAGGATTTTATAAACTGGGGCAATGGGACATTCCTAGAACACTTGTAGAGTGTGTGGAATTCTTAGACGTTCAATATGAAAGTATGAGTGTGTTCTTACGTCCGAAGTTCCCAAATGTATACGTTTGTGTTGGCTTTTTCTTTTTCGTTATTTTTGTTCCTAATTTTATATATAGATAAATTAAATTCAGCTTTTATTACAGTTTGTTGTAGCACAGTGTATTAATCCTCTGTTTGGCAATACGGGACCGGGTTCTATCCCCGCCACCGGAACGTTGGGTGAAAAGATTGCTACATCCCTGTAAAAAAGACCTAGCAGCTGAAACTCTGATTGTATGCCCTGTGCGCCAGCAGTGGCTCTAGAGGATCTATTTCCCTTTTTTATTATTACAGTAACCTGGACAGGATCGTCAGACATATTACTAGGACATATTACTATTGCTACTACTACTACTACTAACAACTCACGGCAGCACCAAGCCGCTTGAGGCCAGCATTACCTTGCACACTCCTCCTCCACCCCAATCTATTCAAAGCCTCCCTTTTTACACCCTCCCACGAAGTTCCCATTTCCTTTAAATATTTCTTTATGACCTCCTTTTTGACGTTCTTTAGGACATATTAACTAGGATATATTATCTGGCTTTCATGGTCGAGGACTTAAAAAATAGAATTTACAATTTTCTTTAGGTTAAGTTTCTTCAGTCTTCAAAGTTAAATTTTCTTGTTTGTAATCTTTCAGTGGTTCCCTCGGTGGTAAGTTAAAGTTAGTTCAGCAGTCTCAGGCAAGGGCGTATATATGACTTTTTTGGGGAGAGGGGAGGTATTTTTTCGGTGGGGGGGGGAGGCTTTTATAAAGAAAAACTTTTAAAAATGCATCAATGTTTTTACATGCATCGTCGTTGCGTTCTTATAAATCGAAAAAAAGTTTGGGGAAGAAATCACACCCGACACTCCCCTCTCTGGATACGGCCTTGGTCTCTGGGTTTGTCCCTTTGATATGGGAGGGGCTATACCCCCCCCCCAGATTGTTTCTTATGATCCGTAAAAAACGTCTCAAATATGCATATAAACAATTTTTGATGCATTTTTAAAGTTTTTTGTACCCACCCCCCCCCCTTTTCCAGGACAAAAATATCGGATACACCCTTGTCGATTGCTGATTTCAGTGCTCAGGAAAATCAATAAAGTAATGTAGATAGCATGATAGTAGACCCATTTATAAAGGGTACTGGTGGGATGATTACAAGCCAAACCCGTCATGCTAGAATAACATTAATTGTGTAAATTAAATGAAACCATGAAAAAATGTTCCTTGATGTACTAGACCCTTCCCCCTAGAACCAAAAATTTAAACCTATCGTTTGGCAAAAAAGTATTCATAGTGGACATAAACGATGCAAAAATCAGGAAAAAATGTTGATCCTTGTACCGTAATAGAAAAACGTGTTAGACCTGAAAGTTTTTAACTTGATACGTTTTTCAAGGAGCGCATGAAGCTCCTTATATAAGTGTAAATACTCCCATTCCCTTTATTTTATTGAGCGGATTCCCTAGGAAACAGGAATTAGGAACCCAGTTTTAGGTTCTTTTACGTCCCAAAATTTAGATTTGAAAGGTAGCTGATTTTTTTTAGATTTGAAAGGTAGCTGAGAAAAACACACCATATGTGTTAGATAAAAATGTTAGATAAAGTTGTCAAATTAGTTACTGGTTTTCTTTTTTTATTATTTTTTATTAACATTTTGAGTATCTTATAATGTAATAATTTAAACACAAATACATATGTTGAATATTTTATTTTATGTTTTAATATCATTGCATGTTAACATTAGATTGTTAATTACTTATTTATTTATGTTATAATTTATTTGCACGGATATACCTTGGCTGGGGCTAAAATTATGATTTTTTTAGCAGAAGAAAAAATTATTAAAACACTCGACTCTTGTTATTTAGGTTAGACTGTTTCCTTTGGTACAATTCATGGAATCTTTTTCATATTTATATTCCTTTTTTATTTCCTCACAAATTGAGGAAATAAAAAAGCGTGAATATTCGGGTACCCAGGCTCGTGCTCTTTGGGATCTAAAATTCGAGTGACAGTTTGCTTATTTTGGGACGTAAAAGAAGCTAAAACTGGGTTCCTAATTCCTGTTTCCTAGGGAATCCGCTCAATAAAATAAAGGGAATGGGAGTATTTCCACTTATATAAGGAGCTTCATGCGCTCCTTGAAAAACGTATCAAGTTAAAAACTTTCAGGTCTAACACGTTTTTCTATTACGGTACAAGGATCAACATTTTTCCTGATTTTTGCATCGTTTATGTCCACTATGAATACTTTTTTGCCAAACGATAGGTTTAAATACGAGTACATTGGGTACTCGTATATCGTTGCTACTGTTGTCAGCTCCATCATTAATCTCCAATAATGTAAATGCACCCACGCTCATTTTCTTCCCAAAGTCACCCGATCAAAATTTTGAGATAGCCATTTTTGTCAGCATGGTCGAAAATATGATAAATATGTATTTTAGGATAACTTAATCCCCCAAAGTCCCCGGGGGGAGAGCTGAAAGTTATGAACTTTACCCAATGTTAACATATAGTATTGGTTATTGGGAAGTATAAGTAGTATGCGCCTTCTGGATTTGCCCAGGCCCCTGGGAATTTCAATATTATTATATAGAAATTTCTCACCTTTTCAAAAAGAGTGACCATTCCCATGTATAGAGGCATCACTTCTACAGTGTATTATACCTTTTCAAAGAGAGTGAGCATAACTTCAGATATTGTGGATCATTAAATCAAAGAACTTATTTTCGGTAAAAATCCTATTAGCAAGAGACTTGATTTCAGGGAGAACAGTTTATTTGAGAAGATAAAAGTGGAGAAAAAATGAGTGGTGTATTTACACTAGTGAAGATTAATGATGGAGCTGACAACAGTAGCAACGATATACGAGTACCCAATGTACTCGTATTTAAACCTATCGTTTGGCAAAAAAGTATTCATAGTGGACATAAACGATGCAAAAATCAGGAAAAAATGTTGATCCTTGTACCGTAATAGAAAAACGTGTTAGACCTGAAAGTTTATAACTTGATACGTTTTTCAAGGAGCGCATGAAGCTCCTTATATAAGTGGAAATACTCCCATTCCCTTTATTTTATTGAGCGGATTCCCTAGGAAACAGGAATTAGGAACCCAGTTTTAGGTTCTTTTACGTCCCAAAATAAGCAAACTGCCACTCGAATTTTAGATCCCAAAGAGCACGAGCCTGGGTACCCGAATATTAACTTTTATGAAAATTGTCTTAGTATTGTTAGTAAAGACGGGGGGTGCAGTGAAGATGTGAAAAGTAGAATAGCTAAGGCTGTCTACACATAGCTCAGCCTTAGCTACACATAGCTAAGGCTGGTAAGTAAAACTGTCTACTTGATCGATCGTCTCATTGCCCAAAAATCACGTCTTCACCTTCATTTATTCCCAGTCTTAGCGACTTAGAAGTCAACAGGTTAGTTAATTATACATTTTGTCTTCTAACACCATTCCCGATTAAAAAAACAAAAATAACTGTTTTTCAGCAAATTCTCTGAATTCGATATTCAACAACACTTATTACATTTAAAAATGCTATCTTTACTTTACATGTGGGGAAAATTTTAAACGGTGGGGGGAAGAAATGTCGGAGAAGGGGTTATATACCATATTAAAATGAATTATGAAAACTGAAATATAAGATTTAACTTGCAAAAATTAAAAGAATTAGTTACCTCCCCTCAATTTAAGTCTCAGTTTCAGAAAGGAGAAATATAGTCAAATTACTATAGGGGAAAGCTACAAATTGACTTGATATAATGATTTTGAACCGCCGTATTATCCAAGACATCTTTGAGTACTCAATAAAAAAGTTGTCCCGGAGCCCCAGCAACTGAACAGTAAACAAGTTCATTCCTTCTTATTCATCCAATGAAGTCTCAAACTTCCACTAATCCGGGAAGCCAAAACAACTTAATAAAAACGCTCAAAGTTTCCTTGAACTGCGACGAAACTGCCTGCTTTTGAATGAAGTTTTTTTTATACTTGACAAGTTTTATGCTTATGCATAGGCTAATAAGTCAGATTTGAAAAAGAGCTTGGTCATTCTACCCAGTTCTGAACGTCTGTGGTATCATAGAAAAGGACTCTTTAGATTTGAAAGGTAGCTGAGAAAAACACACCATATGTGTTAGATAAAAATGTTAGATAAAGTTGTCAAATTAGTTACTGGTTTTCTTTTTTTATTATTTTTTATTAACATTTTGAGTATCTTATAATGTAATAATTTAAACACAAATACATATGTTGAATATTTTATTTTATGTTTTAATATCATTGCATGTTAACATTAGATTGTTAATTACTTATTTATTTATGTTATAATTTATTTGCACGGATATACCTTGGCTGGGGCTAAAATTATGATTTTTTTAGCAGAAGAAAAAATTATTAAAACACTCGACTCTTGTTATTTAGGTTAGACTGTTTCCTTTGGTACAATTCATGGAATCTTTTTCATATTTATATTCCTTTTTTATTTCCTCACAAATTCAGTTTAATTGTATTTATAAAACTGTTCAACTATTGCTGAAGCATTCTATTCTTTGGAGCAATAAAACGTTATACAGGCGTATCACACTGGTTTACATTATATCCCTAAGAATCTACACTTGTTTCTTATTGGCGTATTACTTTTATTTGACAAATCATGGGGCATTTCATCAAACAGTTCGTGGTAACCTGGTGGTAACGAACTGTAAGTAAGGAGCGAACCGGCTCAATGGTAACCGAAACTGTTGAAAACGGAATTTTGATACCAATAGATACATCAAAAGAATTAGATTTTATAGCTAATTTCAAATATATAAGTTTTATCAAGTTTAGTTCTACCTATCAAAAGTTACGCGCCTGAGAAAATTTGGCCGATTTTAGAAAAAAGAGGCAAAGACCCACTAAAAGCTATAGAACCTCAATGAAAATCACACCATCATATTCAGCGTATCATAGAACTCTACTGCGGAGGTTTCAACCTCCTATCTACAAAAATGTGGAATTTTGCATTTTTTGCCAGAAGAAAGATCACGGATGCGTGTATATTTGTTTTTTTTTTGTTTTTTTTTCCAGGGGTGATTTTATCAACTCAGTGGTCTTATAATTTCGTGGAAGAGCTCATTCAAACGAAGTCAAAAGTTCTAGTGCCCTTTTTAAGTGACCAAAAAAATGGACGGCAACTAGGCCCCCTCCCACGCTCATTTTTTTCCTAAAGTCACCCTATCAAAATTTTGAGATAGCCATTTTTGTCAGCATGGTCGAAAATATGATAAATATGTATTTTAGGATGACTTAATCCCCCAAAGTCCCCGGGGGGAGAGCTGAAAGTTATGAACTTTACCCAATGTTAACACATAGTATTGGTTATTGGGAAGTATAAGTAGTATGCGCCTTCTGGATTTGCCAACGCCCCTAGGAATTTCTACGTTATTCTATAGAAGCTCTACACCTTTTCAAAGAGAGTGACTATCCCCATGCATATAGGTAATACTTCTACAGGG